>NW_027476427.1:0-238953 GCF_051020955.1 Megalopta genalis | reverse complement strand
AACACTTGGGATAAAGGTGATATAGCTTCAACTGCATGCGAAACAAACGAGTTACCTGCAAATCCACGCGAGACACATGAATTGGTTCAAATGAATGCGATGTAGAAGGTTTAGCTGCAAATCCAAGCGAAACACATGATTTAGCTTCAAATACTTGCGATATAAGTGTTAGAGATTCAAATAGAGGCGAAACGAACGAGTTAGCTTCAAATCCATGCGAAACACAGAATTCATTTGCAAATCAATGCGATGTAGAAGGTTCAGCTTCAAATCCATGCAAAACACGTGATTTAGCTTCCAATTAATGCGAAGTAGAAGGCTTAGCTTCAAATCCATGCGAAACAAATGGTTTAGCTTCAAATACTTGTGATATACGTTATTGAGATTTAACTGTATGCGCAACGAACGAGTTAGCTTCAAATCCATGCGAAACACATGATTTAGCTGCAAATCAATGCGATGTAGAAGGTTTAGCTTCAGTTCTATGCGAAACTAATGAGTTAGCTTCAAATCAATGCGATGTAGAAGGTTTAGCTTCAAATCCATGTGAAACAAATGATTGGGCTTCAAACACTTGGGATAAAGGTGATATAGCTTCAAGTGCATGCGAAACAATCGAGTTACCTTCAAATCCACGCGAAAGACATGAATTGATTCAATTGAATGCGATGTAGAAGGTTTAGCTTCAAATCCAAGCGAAACACATGATTTAGCTTCAAATAGTTGCAATATAAGTGATATAGATTCAAATACAGGCGAAACGAACGAGTTAGCTTCAAATCCATGCGAAATACATGATTCATTTGCAAATCAATGCGATGTAGAAGGTTCAGCTTCAAATCCATGCAAAACACGTAATTTAGCTTCCAATTAATGCGAAGTAGAAGGCTTAGCTTCAAATCCATGCGAAACAAATGATTTAGCTACAAATACTTGTGATATACATTATTTAGCTACAACTGCATGCGAAACAAACGAGTTAGCTTCAAATCCATGCGAAACACATGATTTAGCTTAAAATCAATGCGATGTAGAAGGTTTAGCTTCAAATCCATGCGAAACAAATGATTTAGCTACAAATACTTGTGTATACATTATTTAGCTACTACTGCATGCGAAACAAACGTGTTAGCTTAAACTCCAAGCGAAAACACATGATTTAGCTTCAAATCAATGCGAAGTAGAAGGCTTAGCCTCAAATCCATGCGAAACGAATGATTTAGCGTCAAATACTTGCGAATATAAGGGATACAGCTTCAAATGTATGCGAAACAAACGAGTTAGCTTCAAATACTTGCGATATAAATGAAGTAGGTTCAAAAGCAGCAAAAACAAACGAGTTATCTTCAAATCCATGCGAAACACATGATTTAGCTTCAAATCAATGCGATGTAGAAGGTTTAGCTTCAAATCCATGCGAAACAAATGATTGAGCTTCAAACACTTGGGATATAGGTGGTATAGCTTCAACTGCGTGCGAAACAAACGAGTTACCTTCAAATCCATGCGAAGCGAATGATTTAGCTTCAAATACTTGCAATATAAATGGTAGAGCTTCAAATGCATGCGAATCAAGCGAGTTATCTTCGAGTCCAAGCAAAACACATGATTTAGCTTCAAATCCATGCGAAACGATAGATTTTCATTCAAATACTTGCGATATAAGTGAAGTAGAAGGCTTAGCTTCAAATACATGCGAAACACATGGTTTAGCTTCAAATCAATGCGAAGTAGAAGGGGTAGCTTCAAATCCATGCGAATCTAATGGATCGGGTTCAAATACTTGTGGAAAACATGAATTAGATTCAAAATCATGCGAAACACATGGTTTAGCTTAATATTGATGCGAAACGAATGGTTCAGCTCCAAATACTTGTGATATACGTGATTTAGCTTCAACTGCATGTGAAACAAACGTGTTAGCTAAACTGCAAGCGAAACACATGATTTAGCTGCAAATCAATGCGATGTAGAAGGTTTAGCTCCAAATCCATGCGAAACAAATGATTTAGTTTCAAACACTTGGCGTATAAGTGATATAGCTTCAAATGCAGACTAATCAAACGAGTTAGCTTCAAAATCCACGCGATACACATGATTTAGCTTCAAATACTTGCAATATAAGTGATGTAGATTCAAATGCAGGCGCAACGAACGAGTTAGCTTCAAATCCATGCGAAACACATGATTTATCTGCAAATCAATGCGATGTAAAAGGTTTAGCTTCAAATCTGTGCGAAACAAATGATTTAGCTTCAAATACTTGCGAAATAAGGGATATAGCATCAGATGCTGGCGAAACGAATGAGTTAGCTTCAAATCCATACGAAACACATGATTTAGCTTCAAATCAATGCCAAGTAGAATTTTTAGCTTCAAATCCGTGCGAAACAAATGATTTTGGCATCAAATACTTGCGATATAAGTGATATAGCTTCAACACAGGCCAAACAAACGAGTTCCGCTTCAAATCCATGAGAAACACATGATTTAGCTTCAAATCCATGCGAAACAAATGATATAGCTTCAGATACTTGCGATATAAGTGGTATAGCTTCAAATGCAAGAGGAACGAACGAGATAGCTTCAAATCCATGCGAAACACATGATTTATCTTCAAATCAATGAGAAGTAGAAGGCTTTGTTCAAATACATGAGAAACAATTGATTTAGATTTCAGATACTTGCGATATAAGTGATATAGCTTCAATGCAGGCGAAACAAACGAGTTAGCTTCAAATCGATGCAAAACAAATGATTCAGGTTCAAATCAATGCTATGTAGTAGGTTTAGCATCAAATCCATGCGAACAAATGATTTAACTTCAGATACTTGCGATGTAAGTGATATAGTTTCAAATGGAGGCGAAACAAACGAGATAGCATCAAATCCATGAGAAACACATGATTTAGCTGCAAATCAATGCGATGTAGAAGGTTTAGCTTCAAATCCATGCGATGTAGAAGGTTTAGCTTCAAATCCATGCGAAACAAATGATTAGCTTCAAATCAATGCGAAGTAGAAGGCTTAGTTTCAAATCCATGCGAAAACAAATGGTTTAGCTACAAATACTTGTGATATAAGTGATATAGCTTCAAACACGGGAGGAGCAAACGAGGTAGCTTCAAATCCATGCGAAACAAATGGTTTAGCTACTAATACTTGTGATATACATTATTTAGCTACAACTGCATGGCGAAACAAACGAGTTAGCTTCAAATCCATGCGAAATACATGATTTAGCTTCAAATCAATGCGATGTAGAAGGTTTAGCTTCAAATCCATGCGAAACAAATGATTGAGCTTCAAACACTTGGGATATAGGTGGGTATAGCTTCAACTGCGTGCGAAACAAACGAGTTACCTTCAAATCCATGCGAAGCGAATGATTTAGCTTCAAATACTTGCAGTATAAATGGTTGAGCTTCAAATGCATGCGAAACAAGCGAGTTATCTTCGAGTCCAAGCGAAACACATGATTTAACTTCAAATCCATGCGAAACGAAAGATTTTCATTCAAATACTTGCGATATAAGTGATATAGCTTCAAATGCAGGAGAGACAAATGAGTTAGCTTCAAATACATGCGAAACAATTGATTTAGCTTCAGATACTTGTTACATAAGTGATATAGATCCAAATGTAGGGGAAACAAATGAGTTAGCTTCAAATCCATGCAAAAAACATTATTAAGCTGCAAATCAGTGCGATGTAGAAGGTTTAGCTTCAAATCCATGCGAAAAAAATGATTTAGCTTCAGATACTTGCAATATAAGTGGTATACCTTCAAATGCAAGAGGAACGAACGACATAGCTTCAAATCCATGCGAAACACATGATTTATCTTCAAATCAATGAGAAGCAGAAGGCTTTGCTTCAAATACATGAGGAACAATTGATTTAGATTCAGATACTTGCGATATAAGTGATATAGCTTCAAATGCAGGGTAAACAAACAAGTTAGCTACAAATCCATGCGAAAACACATGATTTAGGTTCAAATCAATACGATGTAGAAGGCTTAGCTTCAAATCCATGCGAAACAAATGATTTAGCTACAAGTACTTGTGATATACATTATTTAGCTAGAACTGCATGGGACCAAACAAGTTAGCTTCAAATCCGTGCGAAACACATGATTTAGCTTCAAATCAATGCGATGTAGAAGGTTTAGCTTCAAATCCATGCGATACTCAAGATTTAGCTTCAAATCAATTCGATGTAGAAGGTTCAGCTTCAAATCCATGCGACACATATGATTTAGCTTCAAATACTTGCGATATAAGTGATATAGCTTCAAAAGCAGGAGGGACAAACGAGGTAGCTTCAGTTCTATGCGAAACAAATGATTTAGCTTCAAATCAATGCGAAGTACAAGGCTTAGCTTCAAATCCATGCGAAACAAATGATTTAGCTACAAATACTTGTGATATACATTATTTAGCTACAACTGCATACGAAACAAACGAGTTAGCTTCAAATCCGCGCGAAACACATGAATTGGTTCAACTGAATGCGATGTAGAAGGTTTAGCTTCAAATCCAAGCGAAACACATGATTTAGCTTCAAATACTTGCGATATAAGTGATATAGATTCAAATACAGGCGAAACGAACGAGTTAGCTTCAAATCCATGCGAAACACATGATTCATTAGCAAATCAATGCGATGTAGAAGGTTCAGCTTCAAATCCATGCAAAACACGTGATTTAGCTTCCAATTAATGCGAAGTAGAAGGCTTAGCTTCAAATCCATGCAAAACAAATGGTTTAGCTTCAAATACTTGTGATATACGTTATTTAGATTTATCTGCATGCGCAACGAACGAGTTAGCTTCAAATCCATGCGAAACACATGATTTAGCTGCAAATCAATGCTATGTAGAAGGTTTAGCTCCAAATCCATGCGAAAGAAATTATTTAGCTTCAAACACTTGGGGTATAAGTGATATAGTTTTCAAATGCAGACTAATCAAACTAGTTAGCTTCAAAATCCACGCGATACAAATGAATTAGCTTCAAATACATACGATATAAGTGATGTAGATTCAACTGCAGGCGAAACGAACGAGTTAGCTTCAAATCCATGCGATACACATGATTTAGCTTCAAATACTTGCGATATAAGTGATGTATATTCAACTGCAGGCGAAACGAACGAGTTAGCTTCAAATCCATGCGAAACACATGATTTAGCTTCAAATCAATGCGATGTAGAAGATTTAGCTTCAAATCCATGCGATACACAAGATTTAGCTTCAAATCAATTCGATGTAGAAGATTCAGCTTCAAATCCATGCTACACATATGATTTAGCTTCAAATACTTGCGATATAATTGATATAGCTTCAAATGCAGGAAGAACAAACGAGGTAGCTTCAGTTCTATGCGAAACAAATGATTTAGCTTCAAATCAATGCGAAGTAGAAGGCTTAGCTTCAAATCCATGCGAAACACGTGTTCTAGCTTCCAATTAATGCGAAGTAGAAGGCTTAGCTTCAAATCCATGCGAAACAAATGGATTAGCTTCAAATACTTGTGATATACGTTATTTAGATTTATCTGTATGCGCAACGAACGAGTTAGCTTCAAATCCATGCGAAACACATGATTTAGCTGCAAATCAATGCGATGTAGAAGGTTTAGCTTCAAATCCATGCGAAACAAATGATTGAGCTTCAAACACTTGAGATATAGGTGGTATAGCTCCAACTGCATGCGAAACAAACGAGTTACCTTCAAATCCACGCGAAACACATGAGTTAGCTTCAAATCAATGCGATGTAGAAGGTTTAGCTTCAAATCCATGTGAAACAAATGATTGAACTTCAAACACTTGGGATAAAGGTGATATAGCTTCAACTGCATGCGAAACAAACGAGTTACCTTCAAATCCACGCAAAACACATGAATTGGTTCAAATGAATGCGATGTAGAAGGTTTATCTTCAAATCCAAGCGAAACACATGATTTAGCTTGAAATACTTGCGATATAAGTGATATAGATTCAAATACAGGCGAAACGAACGAGTTAGCTTCAAATCCATGCGAAACACATGATTCATTTGCAAATCAAAGCGATGTAGAAGGTTCAGCTTCAAATCCATGCAAAACACGTGATTTAGCTTCCAATTAATACGAAGTAGAAGGCTTAGCTTCAAATCCATGCGAAACACATGATTTAGTTTCAAATCAATGCGATGTAGAAGATTTAGCTTCAAATCCATGCGATACACAAGATTTAGCTTCAAATCAATTCGATGTAGAAGATTCAGCTTCAAATCCATGCTACACATATGATTTAGCTTCAAATACTTGCGATATAATTGATATAGCTTCAAAAGCAGGAGGAACAAACGAGGTAGCTTGAGTTCTATGCGAAACAAATGATTTAGCTTCAAATCAATGCGAAGTAGAAGGCTTAGCTTCAAATCCATGCGAAACACGTGTTCTAGCTTCCAATTAATGCGAAGTAGCAGGCTTAGCTTCAAATCCATGCGAAACAAATGTTTAGCTTCAAATACTTGTGACATACGTTATTTAGATTTATCTGTATGCGCAACGAACGAGTTAGCTTCAAATCCATGCGAAACACATGATTTCGCAGCAAATCAATGCGATGTAGAAGGTTTAGCTTCAATCCATGCGAAACAAATGATTGAGCTTCAAACACTTGAGATATAGGTGGTATAGCTCCAACTGCATGCGAAACAAACGAGTTACCTTCAAATCCACGCGAAACACATGAGTTAACTTCAAATCAATGCGATGTAGAAGGTTTAGATTCAAATCCATGTGAAACAAATGATTCAACTTCAAACACTTGGGATAAAGGTGATATAGCTTCAACTGCATGCGAAACAAACGAGTTACCTTCAAATCCACGCGAAACACAATGAATTGGTTCAAATGAATGCGATGTAGAAGGTTTATCTTCAAATCCAAGCGAAACACATGATTTAGCTTCAAATACTTGCGATACACAAGATTTAGTTTCAAATCAATTCGATATAGAAGGTTCAGCTTCAAATCCATGCAACACATATGATTTAGCTTCAAATACTTGCGATATAAATGATATAGCTCCATATGCAGGCGAATCGAACGAGTTAGCTTCAAAATCCACGCGATACACAAGATTTAGCTTCAAATCAATTCGATGTAGAAAGTTCAGCTTCAAATCCATGCGACACATATGATTTAGCTTCAAATACTTGCGATATAAGTGATATAGCTTCAAAAGCAGGAGGAACAAACGAGCTAGCTTCAATTCTATGCGAAACAAATGATTTAGCTTCAAATCAATGCGAAGTAGAAGGCTTAGCTTCAAATCCATGCGAAACAAATGATTTAGCTACAAATATTTGTGATATACATTATTTAGCTACAACTGCATGCGAAACAAACGAGTTAGCTTCAAATCCATGCGAAACACATGATTTAGCTTAAAATCAATGCGATGTAGAAGATTTAGCTTCAAATCCATGCGAAACAAATGATTGAGCTTCAATCATTTGAGATATAGGTGGTATAGCTCCAACTGCATGCGCAACGAACGAGTTACCTTCAAATCCACGCGAAACACATGAGTTAGCTTCAAATCAATGCGATGTAGAAGGTTTAGCTTCAAATCCATGTGAAACAAATGATTGAACTTCAAACACTTGGGATAAAGGTGATATAGCTTCAACTGCATGCGAAACAAACGAGTTACCTTCAAATCCACGCGAAACACATGAATTGGTTCAAATGAATGCGATGTAGAAGGTTTATCTTCAAATCCAAGCGAAACACATGATTTAGCTTCAAATACTTGCGATATAAGTGATATAGATTCAAATACAGGCGAAACGAACGAGTTAGCTTCAAATCCATGCGAAACACATGATTCATTTGCAAATCAAAGCGATGTAGAAGGTTCAGCTTCAAATCCATGCAAAACACGTGATTTAGCTTCCAATTAATACGAAGTAGAAGGCTTAGCTTCAAATCCATGCGAAACAAATGGTTTAGCTTTCAAATACTTGTGATATACGTTATTTAGATTTAACTGCATGCGCAACGAACGAGTTAGCATCAAATCCATGCGAAACACATGATTTAGCTGCACATCAATGCGATGTAGAAGGTTTAGCTCCAAATCCATGCGATACACAAGGTTTAGTTTCAAATCAATTCGATGTAGAAGGTTCAGCTTCAAATCCATGCGACACATATGATTTAGCTTCAAATACTTGCGATATAAGTGATATAGCTTCAAAAGCAGGAGGAACAAACGAGGTAGCTTCAATTCTATGCGAAACAAATGATTTAGCTTCAAATCAATGCGAAGTAGAAGGCTTAGTTTCAAATCCATGCGAAAACAAATGATTTAGCTACAAATATTTGTGATATACATTATTTAGCTACAACTGCATGCGAAACAAACGAGTTAGCTTCAAATCCATGCGAAACACATGATTTAGCTTACAATCAATGCGATGTAGAAGATTTAGCTTCAAATCCATGCGAAACAAATGATTGAGCTTCAAACATTTGAGATATAGGTGGTATAGCTCCAACTGCATGCGAAACAAACGAGTTACCTTCAAATCCACGCGAAACACATGAGTTAGCTTCAAATCAATGCGATGTAGAAGGTTTAGCTTCAAATCCATGTGAAACAAATGATTGAGCTTCAAACACTTGGGATAAAGGTGATATAGCTTCAACTGCATGCGAAACAAACGAGTTACCTTCAAATCCACGCGAAAAACATGAATTGGTTCAAATGAATGCGATGTACAAGGTTTAGCTTCAAATCCAAGCGAAACACATGATTTAGCTTCAAATACTTGCGATATAAGTGATATAGATTCAAATACAGGCGAAACGAACGAGTTAGTTTCAAATCCATGCGAAAACTCATGATTCATTTGCAAATCAAAGCGATGTAGAAGGTTCAGCTTCAAATCCATGCAAAAACACGTGATTTAGCTTCCAATTAATACGAAGTAGAAGGCTTAGCTTCAATCCATGCGAAACAAATGGTTTAGCTTCAAATACTTGTGATATAAGTTATTTAGATTTAACTGCATGCGCAACGAACGAGTTAGCTTCAAATCCATGCGAAACACATGATTTAGCTTCAAATCAATGCGATGTAGAAGGTTTAGCTTCAAATCCATGCGATACACAAGATTTTGCTTAAAATCAATGCGATGTAGTAGGTTCAGCTTCAAATCCATGCGACACATATGATTTAGCTTCAAATACTTGCGATATAAGTGATATAGCTACAAAAGCAGGAGAACAAACGAGGTAGCTTCAGTTCTATGCGAAACAAATGATTTAGCTTCAAATCAATTGCGAAGTAGAAGGCTTAGCTTCAAATCCATGCGAAACAAATGATTTAGCTACAAATACTTGTGATATACATTATTTAGCCTACAACTGCATGCGAAACAAACGAGTTAGCTTCAAATCCATGCGAAACACATGATTTAGCTTAAAATCAATGCGATGTAGAAGATTTAGCTTCAAATCCATGCAAAACAAATGTTTGAGCTTCAAACACTTGAGATATAGGTGGTATAGCTCCAACTGCATGCGAAACAAACGAGTTACCTTCAAATCCACGCGAAACACATGAGTTAGCTTCAAATCAATGCGATGTAGAAGGTTTAGCTTCAAATCCATGTGAAACAAATGATTGAGCTTCAAACACTTGGGATAAAGGTGATATAGCTTCAACTGCATGCGAAACAAACGAGTTACCTTCAAATCCACGCGAAACACATGAATTGGTTCTAATGAATGCGATGTAGAAGGTTTAGCTTCAAATCAAAGCGAAACACATGATTTAGCTTCAAATACTTGCGATATAAGTGATATAGATTCAAATACAGGCGAAACGAACGAGTTAGCTTCAAATCCATGCGAAACACATGATTCATTTGCAAATCAAAGCGATGTAGAAGGTTCAGCTTCAAATCCATGCAAAACACGTGATTTAGCTTCCAATTAATACGAAGTAGAAGGCTTAGCTTCAAATCCATGCGAAACAAATGGTTTAGCATCAAATACTTGTGATATACGTTATTAGATTTAACTGCATGCGCAACGAACGAGTTAGCTTCAAAGCCATGCGAAACACATGATTCATTTGCAAATCAATGCGATGTAGAAGGTTCAGCTTCAAATCCATGCAAAACACGTGATTTAGCTTCCAATTAATGCGAAGGAGAAGGCTTAGCTTCAAATCCATGCGAAACAAATGGTTTAGCTTCAAATACTTGTGATATACGTTATTTAGATTTAACTGTATGCGCAACGAACGAGTTAGATTCAAATCCAAGGGAAACACATGATTTAGCTGCAAATCAATGCCAAGTAGAAGGCTTAGCTTCAAATCCATGCGATACACAAGATTTTGCTTAAAATCAATGCGATGTAGTAGGTTCAGCTTCAAATCCATGCGACACATATGATTTAGCTTCAAATACTTGCGATATAAGTGATATAGCTTCAAAAGCAGGAGGAACAAACGAGGTAGCTTCAATTCTATGCGAAACAAATGATTTAGCTTCAAATCAATGCGAAGTAGAAGGCTTAGAATCAAATCCATGCGAAACAAATGGTTTAGCTACAAATACTTGTGATATACATGATTTAGCTACAACAGCATGCGACACAAACGAGTTAGCTTCAAATCCATGCGAAAAACATGATTGAGATGCAAATCAGTGCGATGTAGCAGGTTTAGCTTCAAATCCATGCCAAACACATGATTTAGCTTCAAATCCATGGGATGTAGAAGGTTTAGCTTCAAATCCATGAGAAACAAATGATTTAGCTTCAGATACTTGCGATATAAATGATATAGATTCAACTGCATGCGAAAAAAAACGATTCAGCTTCAAATCCAAGGGAAACACATGATTTAGCTTCAAATCAATTTGATGTAGAAGGTTTAGCTTCAAATCCATGCGAAACAAATGATTTAGCTTCAAATCAATGCGAAGTAGAAGGCTTAGCTTCAAATCCATGCGAAACAAGTGTTTTAGCTACAAATACTTGTGATATACATTATTTAGCTACAACTGCATGCGAAACAAACGAGTTAACTTCAAATCCATGCGAAACACATGATTTAGCTTCAAATCAATGCGATGTAGAAGGTTTAGCTCCAAATCCATGCGAAACAAATGATTTAGCATCAGATACTTGTTATATAAGTGATATAGCTCCAAATGTAGGGGAAACAAACGAGTTAGCTTCAAAGACATGCAAAACACATTATTAAGCTGCAAATCAGTGCGATGTAGAAGGTTTAGTTTCAAATCCATGCAAAACACGTGATTTAGCTTTCTATTAATGCGAAGTAGAAGGCTTAGCTTCAAATCTATGCGAAACAAATGGTTTAGCTTCAATTACTTGTGATATACGTTATTTAGATTTAACTGCATGCGCAACGAACGAGTTAGCTTCAAAACCATACGAAACACATGATTTAGCTGCAAATCAATGCGATGTAGAAGGTTTAGCTTCAAATCCATGCCAAACACATGATTTAGCTTCATATCCATGGGATGTAGAAGGTTTAGCTTCAAATCCATGCGATACACAAGATTTTGCTTAAAATCAATGCGATGTAGTAGGTTCAGCTTCAAATCCATGCGACACATATGATTTAGCTTCAAATACTTGCGATATAAGTGATATAGCTTCAAAAGCAGGAGGAACAAACGAGGTAGCTTCAATTCTATGCGAAACAAATGATTTAGCTTCAAATCAATGCGAAGTAGAAGGCTTAGCATCAAATCCATGCGAAACAAATGGTTTAGCTACAAATACTTGTGATATACAATATTTAGCTACAACTACATGCAAAACAAACGAGTTACCTTCAAATCCACGCGAAACACATGATTTAGCTTCAAATCAATGCGATGTAGAAGGTTTAGCTTGAAATCCAAGCGAAACAAATGATTTAGCTTCAAATCAATGCGAAGTAGAAGGTTTAGCTTCAAATCCATGCGAAACACATTATTTAGTTGCAAATCATTGCGAAGTAGTAGGCTCATGTTCAAATCAATGCGATTCAAATGGTTCATCCTCAAATACTTGTGAAAGTCATGATTCAGCTTCAACTGCATGCGAAACAAACGAGTTAGCTTCAAATCCATGCGAAACACATGATTTAGCTTCAAATCAATGCGATGTAGAAGGTTTAGCTTCAAATCCATGCAAAACACGTGATTTAGCTTCTAATTAATGCGAAGCAGAAGGCTTAGCATCAAATCCATGCGGAACAAATGGTTTAGCTACAAATACTTGTGATATACATTATTTAGCTACAACTGCATGCGAAACAAACGAGTTAACTTCAAATTCATGCGAAACACATGATTTAGCTTCAAATCAATGCGATGTAGAAGGTTTAGCTCCAAATCCATGCGAAACAAATGATTTAGCTTCAAATCAATGCGATGTAGAAGGTTCAGCTTCCAATCCATGCGACACATATGATTTAGCTTCAAATACTTGCGATATAAGTGATATAGCTTCAAAAGCAGGAGGGACAAACGAAGTAACTTCATTTCTATGCGAAACAAATGATTTAGCTTCAAATCAATGCGAAGTACAAGGCTCAGCTTCAAATCCATGCGAAACAAATGATTTAGCATCAAATACTTGCGAATATAAGTGATATAGCTTCAAATGCAGGCGAAACAAACGAGTTAGCTTCAGATCCATGCGAAACACATGATTTAGTTGCAAATCAATGCGATGTAGAGGGTTTAGCTTCAAATCCATGCGATACACATGATTTAGCTTCAAATCAATGAGATGTAGAAAGTTCAGTTTCAAATCCATGCGACGCACATGATTTAGCTTCAAATACTTGCGATATAAGTGATATAGCTTCAAAATCTGGAGGAACAAACGAGGTAGCTTCAATTCCATGCGAAACAAATGATTTAGCTTCAAATCAATGCGAAGTAGAAGGCTTAGCTTCAAATCCATGCGAAACAAGTGGTTTAGCTTCAAATACTTGTGATATACATTATTTAGCTACAACTGCATGCGAAACAAACGAGTTTGCCTCAAATCCATGCGAAACACACGATTTAGCTTCAAATCAATGCGATGTAGAAGGTTTAGCTTCAAATCCAAGCGAAACACATTATTTAGTTGCAAATCAGTGCGAAGTAGTAGGCTCATGTTCAAATCAATGCGATTCGAATGGTTCATCTTCAAATACTTGTGAAAGACATGATTTAGCTTCAACTGCATGCGAAAAAAAAAGTTGGCTTCAAATCCATGCGAAACACAAGATTCAGCTGCAAATCAATGCGATGTAGAAGGTTTTGCTTCAAATCCATGCAAAACACATGATTTAGCTTCTAATTAATGCGAAGTAGAAGGCTTAGCATCAAATCCATGCGGAACAAATGGATTAGCTTCAAATACTTGTGATATACGTTATTTAGATTTAACTGCATGGGCAACGAACGAGTTAGCTTCAAATCCATGCGAAACACATGTTTTAGCTGGAAATCAATGCGATGTAGGAGGTTTAGCTTCAAATCCATGCGAAACAAATGATTTAGCTTCAAATCAATGCGAAGTAGAAGGCTTAGCTTCAAATCCATGCGAAAAAAATGGTTTAGCTAGAAATACTTGTGATATACATTATTTAGCTACAACTGCATGCGAAACAAACTTGTTATCTTCAAATCCATGCGAAACAAATGATTTTGCTTCAAATCCAAGCGAAACACATGATTTATCTTCAAATCAATGCGATGTAAATGGTTTAGCTTCAAATCTGTGCGAAACAAATGATTTAGCTTCAAATACTTGTGATATACATTATTTAGCTACAACTGCATGCGAAACAAACGAGTTTGCCTCAAATCCATGCGAAACACACGATTTAGCTTCAAATCAATGCGATGTAGAAGGTTTAGCTTCAAATCCAAGCGAAACACATTATTTAGTTGCAAATCAGTGCGAAGTAGTAGGCTCATGTTCAAATCAATGCGATTCAAATGGTTCATCTTCAAATACTTGTGAAAGACATGATTTAGCTTCAACTGCATGCGAAAAAAAAGTTGGCTTCAAATCCATGCGAAACACAAGATTCAGCTGCAAATCAATGCGATGTAGAAGGTTTTGCTTCAAATCCATGCAAAACACATGATTTAACTTCAAATCCACGGGATGTAGAAGGTTTAGCTTCAAATCCATGCGAAACACATTATTTAGTTGCAAATCAGTGCGAAGTAGTAGGCTCATGTTCAAATCAATGCGATTCAAATGGTTCATCTTCAAATACTTGTGAAAGACATGATTTAGCTTCAACTGCATGCGAAACAAACGAGTTAGCTTCAAATCCATGCGAAACACATGATTTAGCTTCAAATCAATGCGATGTAGAAGGTTTAGCTTCAAATCCATGCAAAACACGTGATTTAGCTACTAATTAATGCGAAGTAGAAGGCTTAGCTTCAAATCCATCCGAAACAAATGGTTTAGCTTCAAATACTTGTGATATACGTTATTTAGATTTAACTGCATGGGCAACGAACGAGTTAGCTTCAAATCCATGCGAAACACATGATTTAGCTGGAAATCAATGCGATGTAGGAGGTTTAGCTTCAAATCCATGCAAAACAAATGATTTAGCTTCAAATCAGTATGAAGTAGAAGGCTTAGCATCAAATCCCATGCGAATCAAATGGTTTAGATTCAAATACTTGTGATATACATGATATAGCTCCAACTGCATGCGAAACAAACGAGTTAGCTTCAAATCCATGCGAAACGAATGGTTTAGCATCAAATACTTGCGAATATAAGTGATATAGCTTCAAATGCAGGCGAAACAAACGAGTATGCTTCAGATCCATGCGAAATACATGATTTAGCTTCAAATCAATTCGAAGTAGAGGGCTTAGCTTCAAATCCAAGCGAGACACATGATTTAGCTTCAAATCAATGCGATGTAGAAGGTTTAGCTTCAAATCCAAGCGAAACACATGATTTAGCATCAAATACTTGCGATATAAGTGAAATAGATTCAAATACAGGCGAAACGAACGAGTTGGCTTCAAATCCATGCGAAACACATTATTTAGTTGCAAATCAGTGCGAAGTAGTAGGCTCATGTTCAAATCAATGCGATTCAAATGGTTCATCTTCAAATACTTGTGATATACATTATTTAGCTACAACTGCATGCGGAACAAACTTGTTTTCTTCAAATCCATGCGAAACACATGATTTAGCTTCAAATCAATGCGATGTAGAAGGTTTAGCTTTAAATCCATGCAAAACACGTGATTTAGCTTCTAATTAATGCGAAGCAGAAGGCTTAGCATCAAATCCATGCGGAACAAATGGTTTAGCTTCAAATACTTGTGATATACGTTATTTAGATTTAACTGCATGGGCAACGAACGAGTTAGCTTCAAATCCATGCGAAACACATGATTTAGCTGGAAATCAATGCGATGTAGGAGGTTTAGCTTCAAATACATGCGAAACAAATAATTTAGCTTCAAATCAATGCGATGTAGAAGGTTTAGCTTCAAATCCATGCGATTTACAAGATTTAGCTTCAAATCAATTCGATGTAGAAGGTTCAGCTTCCAATCCATGCGACACATATGATTTAGCTTCAAATACTTGCGATATAAGTGATATAGCTTCAAAAGCAGGAGGGACAAACGAAGTAACTTCATTTCTATGCGAAACAAATGATTTAGCTTCAAATCAATGCGAAGTACAAGGCTCAGCTTCAAATCCATGCGAAACAAATGATTTAGCATCAAATACTTGCGAATATAAGTGATATAGCTTCAAATGCAGGCGAAACAAACGAGTTAGCTTCAGATCCATGCGAAACACATGATTTAGTTGCAAATCAATGCGATGTAGAAGGTTCAGCTTCAAATCCATGCAAAACACGTGATTTAGCTTCCAATTAATACGAAGTAGAAGGCTTAGCTTCAAATCCATGCGAAACAAATGGTTTAGCTTCAAATACTTGTGATATACGTTATTTAGATTTAACTGCATGCGCAACGAACGAGTTAGCATCAAATCCATGCGAAACACATGATTTAGCTGCACATCAATGCGATGTAGAAGGTTTAGCTCCAAATCCATGCGATACACAAGGTTTAGTTTCAAATCAATTCGATGTAGAAGGTTCAGCTTCAAATCCATGCGACACATATGATTTAGCTTCAAATACTTGCGATATAAGTGATATAGCTTCAAAAGCAGGAGGAACAAACGAGGTAGCTTCAATTCTATGCGAAACAAATGATTTAGCTTCAAATCAATGCGAAGTAGAAGGCTTAGTTTCAAATCCATGCGAAACAAATGATTTAGCTACAAATATTTGTGATATACATTATTTAGCTACAACTGCATGCGAAACAAACGAGTTAGCTTCAAATCCATGCGAAACACATGATTTAGCTTACAATCAATGCGATGTAGAAGATTTAGCTTCAAATCCATGCGAAACAAATGATTGAGCTTCAAACATTTGAGATATAGGTGGTATAGCTCCAACTGCATGCGAAACAAACGAGTTACCTTCAAATCCACGCGAAACACATGAGTTAGCTTCAAATCAATGCGATGTAGAAGGTTTAGCTTCAAATCCATGTGAAACAAATGATTGAGCTTCAAACACTTGGGATAAAGGTGATATAGCTTCAACTGCATGCGAAACAAACGAGTTACCTTCAAATCCACGCGAAAAACATGAATTGATTCAAATGAATGCGATGTACAAGGTTTAGCTTCAAATCCAAGCGAAACACATGATTTAGCTTCAAATACTTGCGATATAAGTGATATAGATTCAAATACAGGCGAAACGAACGAGTTAGTTTCAAATCCATGCGAAACTCATGATTCATTTGCAAATCAAAGCGATGTAGAAGGTTCAGCTTCAAATCCATGCAAAACACGTGATTTAGCTTCCAATTAATACGAAGTAGAAGGCTTAGCTTCAAATCCATGCGAAACAAATGGTTTAGCTTCAAATACTTGTGATATAAGTTATTTAGATTTAACTGCATGCGCAACGAACGAGTTAGCTTCAAATCCATGCGAAACACATGATTTAGCTTCAAATCAATGCGATGTAGAAGGTTTAGCTTCAAATCCATGCGATACACAAGATTTTGCTTAAAATCAATGCGATGTAGTAGGTTCAGCTTCAAATCCATGCGACACATATGATTTAGCTTCAAATACTTGCGATATAAGTGATATAGCTACAAAAGCAGGAGGAACAAACGAGGTAGCTTCAGTTCTATGCGAAACAAATGATTTAGCTTCAAATCAATGCGAAGTAGAAGGCTTAGCTTCAAATCCATGCGAAACAAATGATTTAGCTACAAATACTTGTGATATACATTATTTAGCTACAACTGCATGCGAAACAAACGAGTTAGCTTCAAATCCATGCGAAACACATGATTTAGCTTAAAATCAATGCGATGTAGAAGATTTAGCTTCAAATCCATGCAAAACAAATGTTTGAGCTTCAAACACTTGAGATATAGGTGGTATAGCTCCAACTGCATGCGAAACAAACGAGTTACCTTCAAATCCACGCGAAACACATGAGTTAGCTTCAAATCAATGCGATGTAGAAGGTTTAGCTTCAAATCCATGTGAAACAAATGATTGAGCTTCAAACACTTGGGATAAAGGTGATATAGCTTCAACTGCATGCGAAACAAACGAGTTACCTTCAAATCCACGCGAAACACATGAATTGGTTCTAATGAATGCGATGTAGAAGGTTTAGCTTCAAATCAAAGCGAAACACATGATTTAGCTTCAAATACTTGCGATATAAGTGATATAGATTCAAATACAGGCGAAACGAACGAGTTAGCTTCAAATCCATGCGAAACACATGATTCATTTGCAAATCAAAGCGATGTAGAAGGTTCAGCTTCAAATCCATGCAAAACACGTGATTTAGCTTCCAATTAATACGAAGTAGAAGGCTTAGCTTCAAATCCATGCGAAACAAATGGTTTAGCATCAAATACTTGTGATATACGTTATTTAGATTTAACTGCATGCGCAACGAACGAGTTAGCTTCAAAGCCATGCGAAACACATGATTCATTTGCAAATCAATGCGATGTAGAAGGTTCAGCTTCAAATCCATGCAAAACACGTGATTTAGCTTCCAATTAATGCGAAGGAGAAGGCTTAGCTTCAAATCCATGCGAAACAAATGGTTTAGCTTCAAATACTTGTGATATACGTTATTTAGATTTAACTGTATGCGCAACGAACGAGTTAGATTCAAATCCAAGGGAAACACATGATTTAGCTGCAAATCAATGCCAAGTAGAAGGCTTAGCTTCAAATCCATGCGATACACAAGATTTTGCTTAAAATCAATGCGATGTAGTAGGTTCAGCTTCAAATCCATGCGACA
Source organism: Megalopta genalis (assembly GCF_051020955.1). NCBI lineage: Eukaryota > Metazoa > Arthropoda > Insecta > Hymenoptera > Halictidae > Megalopta > Megalopta genalis. The sequence continues at coordinate 220,482 of NW_027476427.1, read as the reverse complement.
CATATGATTTAGCTTCAAATACTTGCGATATAAGTGATATAGCTTCAAAAGCAGGAGGAACAAACGAGGTAGCTTCAATTCTATGCGAAACAAATGATTTAGCTTCAAATCAATGCGAAGTAGAAGGCTTAGAATCAAATCCATGCGAAACAAATGGTTTAGCTACAAATACTTGTGATATACATGATTTAGCTACAACAGCATGCGACACAAACGAGTTAGCTTCAAATCCATGCGAAAAACATGATTGAGATGCAAATCAGTGCGATGTAGCAGGTTTAGCTTCAAATCCATGCCAAACACATGATTTAGCTTCAAATCCATGGGATGTAGAAGGTTTAGCTTCAAATCCATGAGAAACAAATGATTTAGCTTCAGATACTTGCGATATAAATGATATAGATTCAACTGCATGCGAAAAAAACGATTCAGCTTCAAATCCAAGGGAAACACATGATTTAGCTTCAAATCAATTTGATGTAGAAGGTTTAGCTTCAAATCCATGCGAAACAAATGATTTAGCTTCAAATCAATGCGAAGTAGAAGGCTTAGCATCAAATCCATGCGAAACAAATGGTTTAGCTACAAATACTTGTGATATACAATATTTAGCTACAACTACATGCAAAACAAACGAGTTACCTTCAAATCCACGCGAAACACATGATTTAGCTTCAAATCAATGCGATGTAGAAGGTTTAGCTTGAAATCCAAGCGAAACAAATGATTTAGCTTCAAATCAATGCGAAGTAGAAGGTTTAGCTTCAAATCCATGCGAAACACATTATTTAGTTGCAAATCATTGCGAAGTAGTAGGCTCATGTTCAAATCAATGCGATTCAAATGGTTCATCCTCAAATACTTGTGAAAGTCATGATTCAGCTTCAACTGCGTGCGAAACAAACGAGTTAGCTTCAAATCCATGCGAAACACATGATTTAGCTTCAAATCAATGCGATGTAGAAGGTTTAGCTTCAAATCCATGCAAAACACGTGATTTAGCTTCTAATTAATGCGAAGCAGAAGGCTTAGCATCAAATCCATGCGGAACAAATGGTTTAGCTACAAATACTTGTGATATACATTATTTAGCTACAACTGCATGCGAAACAAACGAGTTAACTTCAAATCCATGCGAAACACATGATTTAGCTTCAAATCAATGCGATGTAGAAGGTTTAGCTCCAAATCCATGCGAAACAAATGATTTAGCATCAGATACTTGTTATATAAGTGATATAGCTCCAAATGTAGGGGAAACAAACGAGTTAGCTTCAAAGACATGGAAAACACATTATTAAGCTGCAAATCAGTGCGATGTAGAAGGTTTAGTTTCAAATCCATGCAAAACACGTGATTTAGCTTTCTATTAATGCGAAGTAGAAGGCTTAGCTTCAAATCTATGCGAAACAAATGGTTTAGCTTCAATTACTTGTGATATACGTTATTTAGATTTAACTGCATGCGCAACGAACGAGTTAGCTTCAAATCCATACGAAACACATGATTTAGCTGCAAATCAATGCGATGTAGAAGGTTTAGCTTCAAATCCATGCCAAACACATGATTTAGCTTCATATCCATGGGATGTAGAAGGTTTAGCTTCAAATCCATGCGATACACAAGATTTTGCTTAAAATCAATGCGATGTAGTAGGTTCAGCTTCAAATCCATGCGACACATATGATTTAGCTTCAAATACTTGCGATATAAGTGATATAGCTTCAAAAGCAGGAGGAACAAACGAGGTAGCTTCAATTCTATGCGAAACAAATGATTTAGCTTCAAATCAATGCGAAGTAGAAGGCTTAGCATCAAATCCATGCGAAACAAATGGTTTAGCTACAAATACTTGTGATATACAATATTTAGCTACAACTACATGCGACACAAACGAGTTACCTTCAAATCCACGCGAAACACATGATTTAGCTTCAAATCAATGCGATGTAGAAGGTTTAGCTTGAAATCCAAGCGAAACAAATGATTTAGCTTCAAATCAATGCGAAGTAGAAGGTTTAGCTTCAAATCCATGCGAAACACATTATTTAGTTGCAAATCATTGCGAAGTAGTAGGCTCATGTTCAAATCAATGCGATTCAAATGGTTTATCCTCAAATACTTGTGAAAGTCATGATTCAGCTTCAACTGCATGCGAAACAAACGAGTTAGCTTCAAATCCATGCGAAACACATGATTTAGCTTCAAATCAATGCGATGTAGAAGGTTTAGCTTCAAATCCATGCAAAACACGTGATTTAGCTTCTAATTAATGCGAAGCAGAAGGCTTAGCATCAAATCCATGCGGAACAAATGGTTTAGCTTCAAATACTTGTGATATACGTTATTTAGATTTAACTGCATGGGCAACGAACGAGTTAGCTTCAAATCCATGCGAAACACATGATTTAGCTGGAAATCAATGCGATGTAGGAGGTTTAGCTTCAAATACATGCGAAACAAATGATTTAGCTTCAAATCAATGCGATGTAGAAGGTTTAGCTTCAAATCCATGCGATTTACAAGATTTAGCTTCAAATCAATTCGATGTAGAAGGTTCAGCTTCCAATCCATGCGACACATATGATTTAGCTTCAAATACTTGCGATATAAGTGATATAGCTTCAAAAGCAGGAGGGACAAACGAAGTAACTTCATTTCTATGCGAAACAAATGATTTAGCTTCAAATCAATGCGAAGTACAAGGCTCAGCTTCAAATCCATGCGAAACAAATGATTTAGCATCAAATACTTGCGAATATAAGTGATATAGCTTCAAATGCAGGCGAAACAAACGAGTTAGCTTCAGATCCATGCGAAACACATGATTTAGTTGCAAATCAATGCGATGTAGAGGGTTTAGCTTCAAATCCATGCGATACACATGATTTAGCTTCAAATCAATGAGATGTAGAAAGTTCAGTTTCAAATCCATGCGACGCACATGATTTAGCTTCAAATACTTGCGATATAAGTGATATAGCTTCAAAATCTGGAGGAACAAACGAGGTAGCTTCAATTCCATGCGAAACAAATGATTTAGCTTCAAATCAATGCGAAGTAGAAGGCTTAGCTTCAAATCCATGCGAAACAAGTGGTTTAGCTTCAAATACTTGTGATATACATTATTTAGCTACAACTGCATGCGAAACAAACGAGTTTGCCTCAAATCCATGCGAAACACACGATTTAGCTTCAAATCAATGCGATGTAGAAGGTTTAGCTTCAAATCCAAGCGAAACACATTATTTAGTTGCAAATCAGTGCGAAGTAGTAGGCTCATGTTCAAATCAATGCGATTCGAATGGTTCATCTTCAAATACTTGTGAAAGACATGATTTAGCTTCAACTGCATGCGAAAAAAAAAGTTGGCTTCAAATCCATGCGAAACACAAGATTCAGCTGCAAATCAATGCGATGTAGAAGGTTTTGCTTCAAATCCATGCAAAACACATGATTTAGCTTCTAATTAATGCGAAGTAGAAGGCTTAGCATCAAATCCATGCGGAACAAATGGATTAGCTTCAAATACTTGTGATATACGTTATTTAGATTTAACTGCATGGGCAACGAACGAGTTAGCTTCAAATCCATGCGAAACACATGTTTTAGCTGGAAATCAATGCGATGTAGGAGGTTTAGCTTCAAATCCATGCGAAACAAATGATTTAGCTTCAAATCAATGCGAAGTAGAAGGCTTAGCTTCAAATCCATGCGAAAAAAATGGTTTAGCTAGAAATACTTGTGATATACATTATTTAGCTACAACTGCATGCGAAACAAACTTGTTATCTTCAAATCCATGCGAAACAAATGATTTTGCTTCAAATCCAAGCGAAACACATGATTTATCTTCAAATCAATGCGATGTAAATGGTTTAGCTTCAAATCTGTGCGAAACAAATGATTTAGCTTCAAATACTTGTGATATACATTATTTAGCTACAACTGCATGCGAAACAAACGAGTTTGCCTCAAATCCATGCGAAACACACGATTTAGCTTCAAATCAATGCGATGTAGAAGGTTTAGCTTCAAATCCAAGCGAAACACATTATTTAGTTGCAAATCAGTGCGAAGTAGTAGGCTCATGTTCAAATCAATGCGATTCAAATGGTTCATCTTCAAATACTTGTGAAAGACATGATTTAGCTTCAACTGCATGCGAAACAAACGAGTTAGCTTCAAATCCATGCGAAACACATGATTTAGCTTCAAATCAATGCGATGTAGAAGGTTTAGCTTCAAATCCATGCAAAACACGTGATTTAGCTACTAATTAATGCGAAGTAGAAGGCTTAGCTTCAAATCCATCCGAAACAAATGGTTTAGCTTCAAATACTTGTGATATACGTTATTTAGATTTAACTGCATGGGCAACGAACGAGTTAGCTTCAAATCCATGCGAAACACATGATTTAGCTGGAAATCAATGCGATGTAGGAGGTTTAGCTTCAAATCCATGCAAAACAAATGATTTAGCTTCAAATCAGTATGAAGTAGAAGGCTTAGCATCAAATCCCATGCGAATCAAATGGTTTAGATTCAAATACTTGTGATATACATGATATAGCTCCAACTGCATGCGAAACAAACGAGTTAGCTTCAAATCCATGCGAAACGAATGGTTTAGCATCAAATACTTGCGAATATAAGTGATATAGCTTCAAATGCAGGCGAAACAAACGAGTATGCTTCAGATCCATGCGAAATACATGATTTAGCTTCAAATCAATTCGAAGTAGAAGGCTTAGCTTCAAATCCAAGCGAGACACATGATTTAGCTTCAAATCAATGCGATGTAGAAGGTTTAGCTTCAAATCCAAGCGAAACACATGATTTAGCATCAAATACTTGCGATATAAGTGAAATAGATTCAAATACAGGCGAAACGAACGAGTTGGCTTCAAATCCATGCGAAACACATTATTTAGTTGCAAATCAGTGCGAAGTAGTAGGCTCATGTTCAAATCAATGCGATTCAAATGGTTCATCTTCAAATACTTGTGATATACATTATTTAGCTACAACTGCATGCGGAACAAACTTGTTTTCTTCAAATCCATGCGAAACACATGATTTAGCTTCAAATCAATGCGATGTAGAAGGTTTAGCTTTAAATCCATGCAAAACACGTGATTTAGCTTCTAATTAATGCGAAGCAGAAGGCTTAGCATCAAATCCATGCGGAACAAATGGTTTAGCTTCAAATACTTGTGATATACGTTATTTAGATTTAACTGCATGGGCAACGAACGAGTTAGCTTCAAATCCATGCGAAACACATGATTTAGCTGGAAATCAATGCGATGTAGGAGGTTTAGCTTCAAATACATGCGAAACAAATAATTTAGCTTCAAATCAATGCGATGTAGAAGGTTTAGCTTCAAATCCATGCGATTTACAAGATTTAGCTTCAAATCAATTCGATGTAGAAGGTTCAGCTTCCAATCCATGCGACACATATGATTTAGCTTCAAATACTTGCGATATAAGTGATATAGCTTCAAAAGCAGGAGGGACAAACGAAGTAACTTCATTTCTATGCGAAACAAATGATTTAGCTTCAAATCAATGCGAAGTACAAGGCTCAGCTTCAAATCCATGCGAAACAAATGATTTAGCATCAAATACTTGCGAATATAAGTGATATAGCTTCAAATGCAGGCGAAACAAACGAGTTAGCTTCAGATCCATGCGAAACACATGATTTAGTTGCAAATCAATGCGATGTAGAGGGTTTAGCTTCAAATCCATGCGATACACATGATTTAGCTTCAAATCAATGAGATGTAGAAAGTTCAGTTTCAAATCCATGCGACGCACATGATTTAGCTTCAAATACTTGCGATATAAGTGATATAGCTTCAAAATCTGGAGGAACAAACGAGGTAGCTTCAATTCCATGCGAAACAAATGATTTAGCTTCAAATCAATGCGAAGTAGAAGGCTTAGCTTCAAATCCATGCGAAACAAGTGGTTTAGCTTCAAATACTTGTGATATACATTATTTAGCTACAACTGCATGCGAAACAAACGAGTTTGCCTCAAATCCATGCGAAACACACGATTTAGCTTCAAATCAATGCGATGTAGAAGGTTTAGCTTCAAATCCAAGCGAAACACATTATTTAGTTGCAAATCAGTGCGAAGTAGTAGGCTCATGTTCAAATCAATGCGATTCGAATGGTTCATCTTCAAATACTTGTGAAAGACATGATTTAGCTTCAACTGCATGCGAAAAAAAAAGTTGGCTTCAAATCCATGCGAAACACAAGATTCAGCTGCAAATCAATGCGATGTAGAAGGTTTTGCTTCAAATCCATGCAAAACACATGATTTAGCTTCTAATTAATGCGAAGTAGAAGGCTTAGCATCAAATCCATGCGGAACAAATGGATTAGCTTCAAATACTTGTGATATACGTTATTTAGATTTAACTGCATGGGCAACGAACGAGTTAGCTTCAAATCCATGCGAAACACATGTTTTAGCTGGAAATCAATGCGATGTAGGAGGTTTAGCTTCAAATCCATGCGAAACAAATGATTTAGCTTCAAATCAATGCGAAGTAGAAGGCTTAGCTTCAAATCCATGCGAAAAAAATGGTTTAGCTAGAAATACTTGTGATATACATTATTTAGCTACAACTGCATGCGAAACAAACTTGTTATCTTCAAATCCATGCGAAACAAATGATTTTGCTTCAAATCCAAGCGAAACACATGATTCATCTTCAAATCAATGCGATGTAAATGGTTTAGCTTCAAATCTGTGCGAAACAAATGATTTAGCTTCAAATACTTGTGATATACATTATTTAGCTACAACTGCATGCGAAACAAACGAGTTTGCCTCAAATCCATGTGAAACACACGATTTAGCTTCAAATCAATGCGATGTAGAAGGTTTAGCTTCAAATCCAAGCGAAACACATTATTTAGTTGCAAATCAGTGCGAAGTAGTAGGCTCATGTTCAAATCAATGCGATTCAAATGGTTCATCTTCAAATACTTGTGAAAGACATGATTTAGCTTCAACTGCATGCGAAAAAAAAGTTGGCTTCAAATCCATGCGAAACACAAGATTCAGCTGCAAATCAATGCGATGTAGTAGGTTTTGCTTCAAATCCATGCAAAACACATGATTTAACTTCAAATCCACGGGATGTAGAAGGTTTAGCTTCAACTCCATCCGAAACACATTATTTAGTTGCAAATCAGTGCGAAGTAGTAGGCTCATGTTCAAATCAATGCGATTCAAATGGTTCATCTTCAAATACTTGTGAAAGACATGATTTAGCTTCAACTGCATGCGAAACAAACGAGTTAGCTTCAAATCCATGCGAAACACATGATTTAGCTTCAAATCAATGCGATGTAGAAGGTTTAGCTTCAAATCCATGCAAAACACGTGATTTAGCTACTAATTAATGCGAAGTAGAAGGCTTAGCTTCAAATCCATCCGAAACAAATGGTTTAGCTTCAAATACTTGTGATATACGTTATTTAGATTTAACTGCATGGGCAACGAACGAGTTAGCTTCAAATCCATGCGAAACACATGATTTAGCTGGAAATCAATGCGATGTAGGAGGTTTAGCTTCAAATCCATGCAAAACAAATGATTTAGCTTCAAATCAGTATGAAGTAGAAGGCTTAGCATCAAATCCCATGCGAATCAAATGGTTTAGATTCAAATACTTGTGATATACATGATATAGCTCCAACTGCATGCGAAACAAACGAGTTAGCTTCAAATCCATGCGAAACGAATGGTTTAGCATCAAATACTTGCGAATATAAGTGATATAGCTTCAAATGCAGGCGAAACAAACGAGTATGCTTCAGATCCATGCGAAATACATGATTTAGCTTCAAATCAATTCGAAGTAGAAGGCTTCGCTTCAAATCCAAGCGAGACACATGATTTAGCTTCAAATCAATGCGATGTAGAAGGTTTAGCTTCAAATCCAAGCGAAACACATGATTTAGCATCAAATACTTGCGATATAAGTGAAATAGATTCAAATACAGGCGAAACGAACGAGTTGGCTTCAAATCCATGCGAAACACATTATTTAGTTGCAAATCAGTGCGAAGTAGTAGGCTCATGTTCAAATCAATGCGATTCAAATGGTTCATCTTCAAATACTTGTGATATACATTATTTAGCTACAACTGCATGCGGAACAAACTTGTTTTCTTCAAATCCATGCGAAACACATGATTTAGCTTCAAATCAATGCGATGTAGAAGGTTTAGCTTTAAATCCATGCAAAACACGTGATTTAGCTTCTAATTAATGCGAAGTAGAAGGCTTAGCTTCAAATCCATGCGAAACAAATGGTTTAGCTTCAAATACTTGTGATATACGCTATTTAGATTTAACTGCATGCGCAACGAACGAGTTAGCTTCAAATCCATGCGAAACACATGATTTAGCTTCAAATCAATGCGATGTAGAAGGTTTAGCTTCAAATCCATGCAAAACACGTGATTTAGCTACTAATTAATGCGAAGTAGAAGGCTTAGCTTCAAATCCATCCGAAACAAATGGTTTAGCTTCAAATCAATGCGAAGTAGAAGGCTTAGCTTCAAATCCATGCGAAAAAAATGGTTTAGCTAGAAATACTTGTGATATACATTATTTAGCTACAACTGCATGCGAAACAAACTTGTTATCTTCAAATCCATGCGAAACAAATGATTTTGCCTCAAATCCATGCGAAACACACGATTTAGCTTCAAATCAATGCGATGTAGAAGGTTTAGCTTCAAATCCAAGCGAAACACATTATTTAGTTGCAAATCAGTGCGAAGTAGTAGGCTCATGTTCAAATCAATGCGATTCAAATGGTTCATCTTCAAATACTTGTGAAAGACATGATTTAGCTTCAACTGCATGCGAAAAGAAAAGTTGGCTTCAAATCCATGCGAAACACAAGATTCAGCTGTAAATCAATGCGATGTAGAAGGTTTTGCTTCAAATCCATGCAAAACACATGATTTAACTTCAAATCCACGGGATGTAGAAGGTTTAGCTTCAAATCCATGCGAAACACATTATTTAGTTGCAAATCAGTGCGAAGTAGTAGGCTCATGTTCAAATCAATGCGATTCAAATGGTTCATCTACAAATACTTGTGAAAGACATGATTTAGCTTCAACTGCATGCGAAACAAACGAGTTAGCTTCAAATCCATGCGAAACACATGATTTAGCTTCAAATCAATGCGATGTAGAAGGTTTAGCTTCAAATCCATGCAAAACACGTGATTTAGCTACTAATTAATGCGAAGTAGAAGGCTTAGCTTCAAATCCATCCGAAACAAATGGTTTAGCTTCAAATACTTGTGATATACGTTATTTAGATTTAACTGCATGGGCAACGAACGAGTTAGCTTCAAATCCATGCGAAACACATGATTTAGCTGGAAATCAATGCGATGTAGGAGGTTTAGCTTCAAATCCATGCAAAACAAATGATTTAGCTTCAAATCAGTATGAAGTAGAAGGCTTAGCATCAAATCCCATGCGAATCAAATGGTTTAGATTCAAATACTTGTGATATACATGATATAGCCCCAACTGCATGCGAAACAAACGAGTTAGCTTCGAATCCATGCGAAACGAATGGTTTAGCATCAAATACTTGCGAATATAAGTGATATAGCTTCAAATGCAGGCGAAACAAACGAGTATGCTTCAGATCCATGCGAAATACATGATTTAGCTTCAAATCAATTCGAAGTAGAAGGCTTAGCTTCAAATCCAAGCGAGACACATGATTTAGCTTCAAATCAGTGCGAAGTAGAAGTCTCAGCTTCAAATCGATGCGAATCTAATGGTTCGGCTTCAAATTCTTGTGAAATACATGATTTAGCTTCAACTGCATGTGAAACAAACGTGTTAGCTTCAAATCCAAGCGAAACAGATGATTTAGCTTCAAATCAATGCGAAGTAGAAGGCGTAGCTTCAAATCCATGCGGAACAAATGGTTATGCTTCAAAAACTTGTGATATATGTGATATAGATTCAACTGCAGGCGAAACAAACGAGATAGCTTCAAATCCATGCAAAACACATGATTAAGCTTCAAAACAATGCGAAGTAGAATGCTTAGCTTCAAATCCATGCGAAACACACGATTTAGCTTCAAATCAATGCGATGTAGAAGGTTTAGCTTCAAATCCATGCGAAACAAATGATTGTGTTTCAAACACTTGGGATATAGGTGATATAGCTTCAACTGCATGCGAAACAAACGAGTTACCTTGAAATCCACGCGAAACAAAAGATTTAGCTTCAAATCAATGCGATGTAGAAGGCCTAGCTTCAAATCCATGCAAAACACGTGATTTAGGATCCAATCAATGAGAAGTAGAGGGCTTAGCTTCAAATCCATGCGAAACAAATGATTTAGCTTCAAATCAATGCGGAGTAGAAGGCTTAGCTTCAAATCCATGCGAAAAAAATGGTTTAGCTAGAAATACTTGTGATATACATTATTTAGCTGCAACTGCATGCGAAACAAACTTGTTATCTTCAAATCCATGCGAAACACATGATTTAGCTTCAAATCAATGCGATGTAGAAGGTTTCGCTTTAAATCCATGCGATACACAAGATTTAGTTTCAAATCAATGCGATGTAGTAGGTTCAGCTTGAAATCCATGCGACACATATGATTTAGCTTCAAACACTTGGGATAAAGGTGATATAGCTTCAACTGCATGCAAAACAAACGAGTTACCTTCAAATCCACGCGAAACACATGATTTAGCTTCAAATCAATGCGATGTAGAAGGTTTAGCTTCAAAACCAAGCGGAACACATATGATTTAGCTTCATATAATTGCGATATAAATGAAGTAACTTCAAATGCTGAGGATACAATCAAGTTAGCTTCAAATCCATGCAAAACACATGATTAAGCTTCAAATCCATGGGCAACACATGATTTAGGTTCATTGTCATGGTAAACACATGATTTATCTTCACATACATGCGAAACAAATGGTTTAGCTACAAATACTTGTGATATATATTATTTAGCTACAACTGCATGCGAAACAAACGAGTTTGCCTCAAATCCATGCGAAACACACGATTTGGCTTCAAATCAATGCGATGTAGAAGGTTTAGTTTCAAATCCATGCGAAACAAATGATTTAGCTTCAAATCAATGCGAAGTAGAAGGCTTAGCTTCAAATCCATGCGAAACAAATGGTTTAGCTTCAAATACTTGTGATATACGTTATTTAGATTTAACTGCATGGGCAACGAACGAGTTAGCTTCAAATCCATGCGAAACACATGATTTAGCTTCAAATCAATGCGATGTAGAAGGTTTAGTTTCAAATCCATGCAAAACACGTGATTTAACTTCTAATTAATGCGAACTAGAAGGCTTAGCATCAAATCCATGCGATACACAATATTTAGCTTCAAATCAATGCGATGTAGTAGGTTCAGCTTGAAATCCATGCGACACATATGATTTAGCTTCAAACACTTGGGACAAAGGTGATATAGCTTCAACTGCATGCAAAACAAACGAGTTACCTTCAAATCCACGCGAAACACATGATTTAGCTTCAAATCAATGCGATGTAGAAGGTTTAGCTTCAAATCCATTCGAAACACATGATTTAGCTTCAAATCAATGCGATGTAGAAGGTTTAGCTTCAAAACCAAGCGGAACACATATGATTTAGATTCATATACTTGCGACATAAATGATGTAACTTCAAATGCTGAGGATACAATCAAGTTAGCTTCATATCCATGCAAAACACATGATTAAGCTTCAAATCCATGGGCAACACATGATTTAGGTTCATTGTCATGGTAAACACATGATTTAGCTTCACATACATGCGAAACAAATGGTTTAGCTACAAATACTTGTGATATACATTATTTAGCTACAACTGCATGCGCAACAAACGAGTTTGCCTCAAATCCATGCGAAACACACAATTTAGCTTCAAATCAATGCGATGTATAAGGTTTAGCTTCAAATCCAAGCGAAACACATGATTTAGCATCAAATACTTGCGATATAAGTGAAATAGATTCAAATACAGGCGAAACGAACGAGTTGGCTTCAAATCCATGCGAAACACATTATTTAGTTGCAAATCAGTGAGAAGTAGTAGGCTCATGTTCAAATCAATGCGATTCAAATGGTTCATCTTCAAATACTTGTGATATACATTATTTAGCTACAACTGCATGCGAAACAAACTTGTTTTCTTCAAATCCATGCGAAACACATGATTAAGCTTCAAATCCATGGGCAACACATGATTTAGGTTCATTGTCATGGTAAACACATGATTTAGCTTCACATACATGCGAAACAAATGGTTTAGCTACAAATACTTGTGATATACATTATTTAGCTACAACTGCATGCGCAACAAACGAGTTTGCCTCAAATCCATGCGAAACACACAATTTAGCTTCAAATCAATGCGATGTAGAAGGTTTAGCTTCAAATCCAAGCGAAACACATGATTTAGCATCAAATACTTGCGATATAAGTGAAATAGATTCAAATACAGGCGAAACGAACGAGTTAGCTTCAAATCCATGCGAAACACATTATTTAGTTGCAAATCAGTGCGAAGTAGTAGGCTAATGTTCAAATCAATGCGATTCAAATGGTTCATCTTCAAATACTTGTGACATACATTATTTAGCTACAACTGCATGCGAAACAAATTTGTTTTCTTCAAATCCATGCGAAACACATGATTTAGCTTCAAATCAATGCGATGTAGAAGGTTTAGCTTTAAATCCATGCGATACACATGATTTAGCTTCAAATCAATGCGATGTAGTAGGTTCAGCTTGAAATCCATGCGACACATATGATTTAGCTTCAAACACTTGGGATAAAGGTGATATAGCTTCAACTGCATGCGAAACAAACGAGTTAGCTTCAAATCCATGCGAAACACATGATTTAGCTGGAAATCAATGCGATGTAGGAGGATTAGCTTCAAATCCATGCAAAACAAATGATTTAGCTTCAAATCAGTATGAAGTAGAAGGCTTAGCATCAAATCCCATGCGAATCAAATGGTTTAGATTCAAATACTTGTGATATACATGATATAGCTCCAACTGCATGCGAAACAAACGAGTTAGCTTCAAATCCATGCGAAACGAATGGTTTAGCATCAAATACTTGCGAATATAAGTGATATAGCTTCAAATGCAGGCGAAACAAACGAGTATGCTTCAGATCCATGCGAAATACATGATTTAGCTTCAAATCAATTCGAAGTAGAAGGCTTAGCTTCAAATCCAAGCGAGACACATGATTTAGCTTCAAATCAGTGCGAAGTAGAAGTCTCAGCTTCAAATCGATGCGAATCTAATGGTTCGGCTTCAAATTCTTGTGAAATACATGATTTAGCTTCAACTGCATGTGAAACAAACGTGTTAGCTTCAAATCCAAGCGAAACAGATGATTTAGCTTCAAATCAATGCGAAGTAGAAGGCGTAGCTTCAAATCCATGCGGAACAAATGGTTATGCTTCAAAAACTTGTGATATATGTGATATAGATTCAACTGCAGGCGAAACAAACGAGATAGCTTCAAATCCATGCAAAACACATGATTAAGCTTCAAAACAATGCGAAGTAGAATGCTTAGCTTCAAATCCATGCGAAACACACGATTTAGCTTCAAATCAATGCGATGTAGAAGGTTTAGCTTCAAATCCATGCGAAACAAATGATTGTGTTTCAAACACTTGGGATATAGGTGATATAGCTTCAACTGCATGCGAAACAAACGAGTTACCTTGAAATCCACGCGAAACAAAAGATTTAGCTTCAAATCAATGCGATGTAGAAGGCCTAGCTTCAAATCCATGCAAAACACGTGATTTAGGATCCAATCAATGAGAAGTAGAAGGCTTAGCTTCAAATCCATGCGAAACAAATGATTTAGCTTCAAATCAATGCGAAGTAGAAGGCTTAGCTTCAAATCCATGCGAAAAAAATGGTTTAGCTAGAAATACTTGTGATATACATTATTTAGCTGCAACTGCATGCGAAACAAACTTGTTATCTTCAAATCCATGCGAAACACATGATTTAGCTTCAAATCAATGCGATGTAGAAGGTTTAGCTTCAAATCCAAGCGAAACACATGATTTAGCATCAAATACTTGCGATATAAGTGAAATAGATTCAAATACAGGCGAAACGAACGAGTTGGCTTCAAATCCATGCGAAACACATTATTTAGTTGCAAATCAGTGCGAAGTAGTAGGCTCATGTTCAAATCAATGCGATTCAAATGGTTCATCTTCAAATACTTGTGATATACATTATTTAGCTACAACTGCATGCGAAACAAACTTGTTTTCTTCAAATCCATGCGAAACACATGATTAAGCTTCAAATCCATGGGCAACACATGAATTAGGTTCATTGTCATGGTAAACACATGATTTAGCTTCACATACATGCGAAACAAATGGTTTAGCTACAAATACTTGTGATATACATTATTTAGCTACAACTGCATGCGCAACAAACGAGTTTGCCTCAAATCCATGCGAAACACACAATTTAGCTTCAAGTCAATGCGATGTAGATGGTTTAGCTTCAAAACCAAGCGAAACACATGATTTAGCATCAAATACTTGCGATATAAGTGAAATAGATTCAAATACAGGCGAAACGAACGAGTTAGCTTCAAATCCATGCGAAACACATTATTTAGTTGCAAATCAGTGCGAAGTAGTAGGCTAATGTTCAAATCAATGCGATTCAAATGATTCATCTTCAAATACTTGTGATATACATTATTTAGCTACAACTGCATGCGAAACAAATTTGTTTTCTTCAAATCCATGCGAAACACATGATTTAGCTTCAAATCAATGCGATGTAGAAGGTTTAGCTTTAAATCCATGCGATACACATGATTTAGCTTCAAATCAATGCGATGTAGTAGGTTCAGCTTGAAATCCATGCGACACATATGATTTAGCTTCAAACACTTGGGATAAAGGTGATATAGCTTCAACTGCATGCGAAACAAACGAGTTAGCTTCAAATCCATGCGAAACACATGATTTAGCTGGAAATCAATGCGATGTAGGAGGATTAGCTTCAAATCCATGCAAAACAAATGATTTAGCTTCAAATCAGTATGAAGTAGAAGGCTTAGCATCAAATCCCATGCGAATCAAATGGTTTAGATTCAAATACTTGTGATATACATGATATAGCTCCAACTGCATGCGAAACAAACGAGTTAGCTTCAAATCCATGCGAAACGAATGGTTTAGCATCAAATACTTGCGAATATAAGTGATATAGCTTCAAATGCAGGCGAAACAAACGAGTATGCTTCAGATCCATGCGAAATACATGATTTAGCTTCAAATCAATTCGAAGTAGAAGGCTTAGCTTCAAATCCAAGCGAGACACATGATTTAGCTTCAAATCAGTGCGAAGTAGAAGTCTCAGCTTCAAATCGATGCGAATCTAATGGTTCGGCTTCAAATTCTTGTGAAATACATGATTTAGCTTCAACTGCATGTGAAACAAACGTGTTAGCTTCAAATCCAAGCGAAACAGATGATTTAGCTTCAAATCAATGCGAAGTAGAAGGCGTAGCTTCAAATCCATGCGGAACAAATGGTTATGCTTCAAAAACTTGTGATATATGTGATATAGATTCAACTGCAGGCGAAACAAACGAGATAGCTTCAAATCCATGCAAAACACATGATTAAGCTTCAAAACAATGCGAAGTAGAATGCTTAGCTTCAAATCCATGCGAAACACACGATTTAGCTTCAAATCAATGCGATGTAGAAGGTTTAGCTTCAAATCCATGCGAAACAAATGATTGTGTTTCAAACACTTGGGATATAGGTGATATAGCTTCAACTGCATGCGAAACAAACGAGTTACCTTGAAATCCACGCGAAACAAAAGATTTAGCTTCAAATCAATGCGATGTAGAAGGCCTAGCTTCAAATCCATGCAAAACACGTGATTTAGGATCCAATCAATGAGAAGTAGAAGGCTTAGCTTCAAATCCATGCGAAACAAATGATTTAGCTTCAAATCAATGCGAAGTAGAAGGCTTAGCTTCAAATCCATGCGAAAAAAATGGTTTAGCTAGAAATACTTGTGATATACATTATTTAGCTGCAACTGCATGCGAAACAAACTTGTTATCTTCAAATCCATGCGAAACACATGATTTAGCTTCAAATCAATGCGATGTAGAAGGTTTCGCTTTAAATCCATGCGATACACAAGATTTAGTTTCAAATCAATGCGATGTAGTAGGTTCAGCTTGAAATCCATGCGACACATATGATTTAGCTTCAAACACTTGGGATAAAGGTGATATAGCTTCAACTGCATGCAAAACAAACGAGTTACCTTCAAATCCACGCGAAACACATGATTTAGCTTCAAATCAATGCGATGTAGAAGGTTTAGCTTCAAAACCAAGCGGAACACATATGATTTAGCTTCATATACTTGCGATATAAATGAAGTAACTTCAAATGCTGAGGATACAATCAATTTAGCTTCAAATCCATGCAAAACACATGATTAAGCTTCAAATCCATGGGCAACACATGATTTAGGTTCATTGTCATGGTAAACACATGATTTATCTTCACATACATGCGAAACAAATGGTTTAGCTACAAATACTTGTGATATATATTATTTAGCTACAACTGCATGCGAAACAAACTTGTTATCTTCAAATCCATGCGAAACACATGATTTAGCTTCAAAACAATGCGATGTAGAAGGTTTCGCTTTAAATCCATGCGATACACAAGATTTAGTTTCAAATCAATGCGATGTAGTAGGTTCAGCTTGAAATCCATGCGACACATATGATTTAGCTTCAAACACTTGGGATAAAGGTGATATAGCTTCAACTGCATGCAAAACAAACGAGTTACCTTCAAATCCACGCGAAACACATGATTTAGCTTCAAATCAATGCGATGTAGAAGGTTTAGCTTTAAATCCATGCGATACACATGATTTAGCTTCAAATCAATGCGATGTAGTAGGTTCAGCTTGAAATCCATGCGACACATATGATTTAGCTTCAAACACTTGGGATAAAGGTGATATAGCTTCAACTGCATGCGAAACAAACGAGTTAGCTTTAAATCCATGCGAAACATATGATTTAGCTTCAAATCAATGCGATGTAGTAGGTTCAGCTTGAAATCCATGCGACACATATGATTTAGCTTCAAACACTTGGGATAAAGGTGATATAGCTTCAACTGCATGCGAAACAAACGAGTTAGCTTCAAATCCATGCAAAACACGTGATTTAGGATCCAATCAATGAGAAGTAGAAGGCTTAGCTTCAAATCCATGCGAAACAAATGATTTAGCTTCTAATTAATGCGAAGTAGAAGGCTTAGCTTCAAATCCATGCGAAACAAATGGTTTAGCTTCAAATACTTGTGATATACGCTATTTAGATTTAACTGCATGCGCAACGAACGAGTTAGCTTCAAATCCATGCGAAACACATGATTTAGCTTCAAATCAATGCGATGTAGAAGGTTTAGCTTCAAATCCATGCAAAACACGTGATTTAGCTACTAATTAATGCGAAGTAGAAGGCTTAGCTTCAAATCCATCCGAAACAAATGGTTTAGCTTCAAATACTTGTGATATACGTTATTTAGATTTAACTGCATGGGCAACGAACGAGTTAGCTTCAAATCCATGCGAAACACATGATTTAGCTGGAAATCAATGCGATGTAGGAGGTTTAGCTTCAAATCCATGCGAAACAAATGATTTAGCTTCAAATCAGTATGAAGTAGAAGGCTTAGCATCAAATCCCATGCGAATCAAATGGTTTAGATTCAAATACTTGTGATATACATGACATAGCTCCAACTGCATGCGAAACAAACGAGTTAGCTTCAAATCCATGCGAAACGAATGGTTTAGCATCAAATACTTGCGAATATAAGTGATATAGCTTCAAATGCAGGCGAAACAAACGAGTATGCTTCAGATCCATGCGAAATACATGATTTAGCTTCAAATCAATTCGAAGTAGAAGGCTTAGCTTCAAATCCAAGCGAGACACATGATTTAGATTCAAATCAGTGCGAAGTAGAAGTCTCAGCTTCAAATCGATGCGAATCTAATAGTTCGGCTTCAAATTCTTGTGAAATACATGATTTAACTTCAACTGCATGTGAAACAAACGTGTTAGCTTCAAATCCAAGCGAAACAGATGATTTAGCTTCAAATCAATGCGAAGTAGAAGGCGTAGCTTCAAATCCATGCGGAACAAATGGTTATGCTTCAAAAACTTGTGATATATGTGATATAGATTCAACTGCAGACGAAACAAACGAGATAGCTTCAAATCCATGCAAAACACATGATTAAGCTTCAAAACAATGCGAAGTAGAATGCTTAGCTTCAAATCCATGCGAAACACACGATTTAGCTTCAAATCAATGCGATGTAGAAGGTTTAGCTTCAAATCCATGCGAAACAAATGATTGTGTTTCAAACACTTGGGATATAGGTGATATAGCTTCAACTGCATGCGAAACAAACGAGTTACCTTGAAATCCACGCGAAACAAATGATTTAGCTTCAAATCAATGCGATGTAGAAGGCCTAGCTTCAAATCCATGCAAAACACGTGATTTAGGATCCAATCAATGAGAAGTAGAAGGCTTAGCTTCAAATCCATGCGAAACAACTGGTTTAGCTTGAAATACTTGCGATATAAGTGAAATAGATTCAAATACAGGCGAAACGAACGAGTTAGCTTCAAATCCATGCGGAACACAAGATTCAGCTGCAAATCAATGCGATGTAGAAGGTTTAGCGTCAAATCCATGCGAAACACATTATTTAGTTGCAAATCGTTGCGCAGTAGTAGGCTCATGTTCAAATCAATGCGATTCAAATGGTTCATCTTCAAATACTTGTGATCACATGATTCAGCTTCAATTGCATGCGAAACAAACGAGTTAGCTTCAAATCCATGCGAAACACATGATTTAGCTTCAAATCAATGCGATGTAGAAGGTTTAGCTTCAAATCCATGCAAAACACGTGATTTAGCTTCTAATTAATGCGAAGTAAAAGGCTTAGCATCAAATCCATGCGGAACAAATGGATTAGCTTCAAATACTTGTGATATACGTTATTTAGATTCAACTGCATGGGCAACGAACGAGTTAGCTTCAAATCCATGCGAAACACATGTTTTAGCTGGAAATCAATGCGATGTAGGAGGTTTAGCTTCAAATCCATGCGAAACAAATGATTTAGCTTCAAATCAATGCGAAGTAGAAGGCTTAGCTTCAAATCCATGTGAAAAAAATGGTTTAGCTAGAAATACTTGTGATATACATTATTTAGCTACAACTGCATGCGAAACAAACTTGTTATCTTCAAATCCATGCGAAACAAATGATTTTGCTTCAAATCCAAGCGAAACACATGATTTATCTTCAAATCAATGCGATGTAAATGGTTTAGCTTCAAATCCAAGCGAAACACATTATTTAGTTGCAAATCAGTGCGAAGTAGTAGGCTCATGTTCAAATCAATGCGATTCAAATGGTTCATCTTCAAATACTTGTGAAAGACATGATTTAGCTTCAACTGCATGCGAAAAAAAAAGTTGGCTTCAAATCCATGCGAAACACAAGATTCAGCTGCAAATCAATGCGATGTAGAAGGTTTAGCTTCAAATCCATGCAAAACACGTGATTTAGCTACTAATTAATGCGAAGTAGAAGGCTTAGCTTCAAATCGATCCGAAACAAATGGTTTAGCTTCAAATACTTGTGATATACGTTATTTAGATTTAACTGCATGGGCAACGAACGAGTTAGCTTCAAATCCATGCGAAACACATGATTTAGCTGGAAATCAATGCGATGTAGGAGGTTTAGCTTCAAATCCATGCAAAACAAATGATTTAGCTTCAAATCAGTATGAAGTAGAAGGCTTAGCTTCAAATCCATGCGAAACACATTATTTAGTTGCAAATCAGTGCGAAGTAGTAGGCTCATGTTCAAATCAATGCGATTCAAATGGTTCATCTTCAAATACTTGTGAAAGACATGATTTAGCTTCAACTGCATGCGAAACAAACGAGTTAGCTTCAAATCCATGCGAAACACATGATTTAGCTTCAAATCAATGCGATGTAGAAGGTTTAGCTTCAAATCAATGCAAAACACGTGATTTAGCTACTAATTAATGCGAAGTAGAAGGCTTAGCTTCAAATCCATCCGAAACAAATGGTTTAGCTTCAAATACTTGTGATATACGTTATTTAGATTTAACTGCATGGGCAACGAACGAGTTAGCTTCAAATCCATGCGAAACACATGATTTAGCTGGAAATCAATGCGATGTAGGAGGTTTAGCTTCAAATCCATGCAAAACAAATGATTTAGCTTCAAATCAGTATGAAGTAGAAGGCTTAGCATCAAATCCCATGCGAATCAAATGGTTTAGATTCAAATACTTGTGATATACATGATATAGCTCCAACTGCATGCGAAACAAATGAGTTAGCTTCAAATCCATGCGAAACGAATGGTTTAGCATCAAATACTTGCGAATATAAGTGATATAGCTTCAAATGCAGGCGAAACAATCGAGTATGCTTCAGATCCATGCGAAATACATGATTTAGCTTCAAATCAATTCGAAGTAGAAGGCTTAGCTTCAAATCCAAGCGAGACACATGATTTAGATTCAAATCAGTGCGAAGTAGAAGTCTCAGCTTCAAATCGATGCGAATCTAATGGTTCGGCTTCAAATTCTTGTGAAATACATGATTTAGCTTCAACTGCATGTGAAACAAACGTGTTAGCTTCAAATCCAAGCGAAACAGATGATTTAGCTTCAAATCAATGCGAAGTAGAAGGCGTAGCTTCAAATCCATGCGGAACAAATGGTTATGCTTCAAAAACTTGTGATATATGTGATATAGATTCAACTGCAGGCGAAACAAACGAGATAGCTTCAAATCCATGCAAAACACATGATTAAGCTTCAAAACAATGCGAAGTAGAATGCTTAGCTTCAAATCCATGCGAAACACACGATTTAGCTTCAAATCAATGCGATGTAGAAGGTTTAGCTTCAAATCCATGCGAAACAAATGATTGTGTTTCAAACACTTGGGATATAGGTGATATAGCTTCAACTGCATGCGAAACAAACGAGTTACCTTGAAATCCACGCGAAACAAATGATTTAGCTTCAAATCAATGCGATGTAGAAGGCCTAGCTTCAAATCCATGCAAAACACGTGATTTAGGATCCAATCAATGAGAAGTAGAAGGCTTAGCTTCAAATCCATGCGAAACAACTGGTTTAGCTTGAAATACTTGCGATATAAGTGAAATAGATTCAAATACAGGCGAAACGAACGAGTTAGCTTCAAATCCATGCGAAACACAAGATTCAGCTGCAAATCAATGCGATGTAGAAGGTTTAGCGTCAAATCCATGCAAAACACATGATTTATCTTCAAATCCACGGGATGTAGAAGGTTTAGCTTCAAATCCATGCGAAACACATTATTTAGTTGCAAATCGTTGCGAAGTAGTAGGCTCATGTTCAAATCAATGCGATTCAAATGGTTCATCTTCAAATACTTGTGATCACATGATTCAGCTTCAATTGCATGCGAAACAAACGAGTTAGCTTCAAATCCATGCGAAACACATGATTTAGCTTCAAATCAATGCGATGTAGAAGGTTTAGCTTCAAATCCATGCAAAACACGTGATTTAGCTTCTAATTAATGCGAAGTAGAAGGCTTAGCATCAAATCCATGCGGAACAAATGGATTAGCTTCAAATACTTGTGATATACGTTATTTAGATTTAACTGCATGCGCAACGAACGAGTTAGCTTCAAATCCATGCGAAACACATGATTTAGCTTCAAATCAATGCGATGTAGAAGGTTTAGCTTCAAATCCATGCAAAACACGTGATTTAGCTACTAATTAATGCGAAGTAGAAGGCTTAGCTTCAAATCCATCCGAAACAAATGGTTTAGCTTCAAATACTTGTGATATATGTTATTTAGATTTAACTGCATGGGCAACGAACGAGTTAGCTTCAAATCCATGCGAAACACATGATTTAGCTGGAAATCAATGCGATGTAGGAGGTTTAGCTTCAAATCCATGCGAAACAAATGATTTAGCTTCAAATCAGTATGAAGTAGAAGGCTTAGCATCAAATCCCATGCGAATCAAATGGTTTAGATTCAAATACTTGTGATATACATGATATAGCTCCAACTGCATGCGAAACAAACGAGTTAGCTTCAAATCCATGCGAAACGAATGGTTTAGCATCAAATACTTGCGAATATAAGTGATATAGCTTCAAATGCAGGCGAAACAAACGAGTATGCTTCAGATCCATGCGAAATACATGATTTAGCTTCAAATCAATTCGAAGTAGAAGTCTTAGCTTCAAATCCAAGCGAGACACATGATTTAGATTCAAATCAGTGCGAAGTAGAAGTCTCAGCTTCAAATCGATGCGAATCTAATGGTTCGGCTTCAAATTCTTGTGAAATACATGATTTAGCTTCAACTGCATGTGAAACAAACGTGTTAGCTTCAAATCCAAGCGAAACAGATGATTTAGCTTCAAATCAATGCGAAGTAGAAGGCGTAGCTTCAAATCCATGCGGAACAAATGGTTATGCTTCAAAAACTTGTGATATATGTGATATAGATTCAACTGCAGGCGAAACAAACGAGATAGCTTCAAATCCATGCAAAACACATGATTAAGCTTCAAAACAATGCGAAGTAGAATGCTTAGCTTCAAATCCATGCGAAACACACGATTTAGCTTCAAATCAATGCGATGTAGAAGGTTTAGCTTCAAATCCATGCGAAACAAATGATTGTGTTTCAAACACTTGGGATATAGGTGATATAGCTTCAACTGCATGCGAAACAAACGAGTTACCTTGAAATCCACGCGAAACAAATGATTTAGCTTCAAATCAATGCGATGTAGAAGGCCTAGCTTCAAATCCATGCAAAACACGTGATTTAGGATCCAATCAATGAGAAGTAGAAGGCTTAGCTTCAAATCCATGCGAAACAACTGGTTTAGCTTGAAATACTTGCGATATAAGTGAAATAGATTCAAATACAGGCGAAACGAACGAGTTAGCTTCAAATCCATGCGAAACACAAGATTCAGCTGCAAATCAATGCGATGTAGAAGGTTTAGCGTCAAATCCATGCAAAACACATGATTTATCTTCAAATCCACGGGATGTAGAAGGTTTAGCTTCAAATCCATGCGAAACACATTATTTAGTTGCAAATCGTTGCGAAGTAGTAGGCTCATGTTCAAATCAATGCGATTCAAATGGTTCATCTTCAAATACTTGTGATCACATGATTCAGCTTCAATTGCATGCGAAACAAACGAGTTAGCTTCAAATCCATGCGAAACACATGATTTAGCTTCAAATCAATGCGATGTAGAAGGTTTAGCTTCAAATCCATGCAAAACACGTGATTTAGCTTCTAATTAATGCGAAGTAGAAGGCTTAGCATCAAATCCATGCGGAACAAATGGATTAGCTTCAAATACTTGTGATATACGTTATTTAGATTTAACTGCATGGGCAACGAACGAGTTAGCTTCAAATCCATGCGAAACACATGTTTTAGCTGGAAATCAATGCGATGTAGGAGGTTTAGCTTCAAATCCATGCGAAACAAATGATTTAGCTTCAAATCAATGCGAAGTAGAAGGCTTAGCTTCAAATCCATGCGAAAAAAATGGTTTAGCTAGAAATACTTGTGATATACATTATTTAGCTACAACTGCATGCGAAACAAACTTGTTATCTTCAAATCCATGCGAAACAAATGATTTTGCTTCAAATCCAAGCGAAACGCATGATTTATCTTCAAATCAATGCGATGTAAATGGTTTAGCTTCAAATCTGTGCGAAACAAATGATTTAGCTTCAAATACTTGTGATACACATTATTTAGCTACAACTGCATTTGAAACAAACGAGTTTGCCTCAAATCCATGCGAAACACACGATTTAGCTTCAAATCAATGCGATGTAGATGGTTTAGCTTCAAATCCAAGCGAAACACATTATTTAGTTGCAAATCAGTACGAAGTAGTAGGATCATGTTCAAATCAATGCGATTCAAATGGTTCATCTTCAAATACTTGTGAAAGACATGATTTAGCTTCAACTGCATGCGAAAAAAAAAGTTGGCTTCAAATCCATGCGAAACACAAGATTCAGCTGCAAATCAATGCGATGTAGAAGGTTATGCTTCAAATCCATGCAAAACACATGATTTAACTTCAAATCCACGGGATGTAGAAGGTTTAGCTTCAAATCCATGCGAAACACATTATTTAGTTGCAAATCAGTGCGAAGTAGTAGGCTCATGTTCAAATCAATGCGATTCAAATGGTTCATCTTCAAATACTTGTGAAAGACATGATTTAGCTTCAACTGCATGCGAAACAAACGAGGTAGCTTCAAATCCATGCGAAACACATGATTTAGCTTCAAATCAATGCGATGTAGAAGGTTTAGCTTCAAATCCATGCAAAACACGTGATTTAGCTACTAATTAATGCGAAGTAGAAGGCTTAGTTTCAAATCCATCCGAAACAAATGGTTTAGCTTCAAATACTTGTGATATACGTTATTTAGATTTAACTGTATGGGCAACGAACGAGTTAGCTTCAAATCCATGCGAAACACATGATTTAGCTGGAAATCAATGCGATGTAGGAGGTTTAGCTTCAAATCCATGCAAAACAAATGATTTAGCTTCAAATCAGTATGAAGTAGAAGGCTTAGCATCAAATCCCATGCGAATCAAATGGTTTAGATTCAAATACTTGTGATATACATGATATAGCTCCAACTGCATGCGAAACAAATGAGTTAGCTTCAAATCCATGCGAAACGAATGGTTTAGCATCAAATACTTGCGAATATAAGTGATATAGCTTCAAATGCAGGCGAAACAAACGAGTATGCTTCAGATCCATGCGAAATACATGATTTAGC
The DNA here is from genome assembly GCF_051020955.1 of Megalopta genalis. Lineage (NCBI taxonomy): Eukaryota > Metazoa > Arthropoda > Insecta > Hymenoptera > Halictidae > Megalopta > Megalopta genalis. The sequence goes on along the minus strand of NW_027476427.1, from coordinate 195,343 downwards.
TTCAAATCAATTCGAAGTAGAAGGCTTAGCTTCAAATCCAAGCGAGACACATGATTTAGCTTCAAATCAGTGCGAAGTAGAAGTCTCAGCTTCAAATCGATGCGAATCTAATGGTTCGGCTTCAAATTCTTGTGAAATACATGATTTAGCTTCAACTGCATGTGAAACAAACGTGTTAGCTTCAAATCCAAGCGAAACAGATGATTTAGCTTCAAATCAATGCGAAGTAGAAGGCGTAGCTTCAAATCCATGCGGAACAAATGGTTATGCTTCAAAAACTTGTGATATATGTGATATAGATTCAACTGCAGGCGAAACAAACGAGATAGCTTCAAATCCATGCAAAACACATGATTAAGCTTCAAAACAATGCGAAGTAGAATGCTTAGCTTCAAATCCATGCGAAACACACGATTTAGCTTCAAATCAATGCGATGTAGAAGGTTTAGCTTCAAATCCATGCGAAACAAATGATTGTGTTTCAAACACTTGGGATATAGGTGATATAGCTTCAACTGCATGCGAAACAAACGAGTTACCTTGAAATCCACGCGAAACAAATGATTTAGCTTCAAATCAATGCGATGTAGAAGGCCTAGCTTCAAATCCATGCAAAACACGTGATTTAGGATCCAATCAATGAGAAGTAGAAGGCTTAGCTTCATATCCATGCGAAACAAATGATTAAGCTTCAAATCCATGGGCAACACATGATTTAGGTTCATTGTCATGGTAAACACATGATTTAGCTTCACATACATGCGAAACAAATGGTTTAGCTACAAATACTTGTGATATACATTATTTAGCTACAACTGCATGCGCAACAAACGAGTTTGCCTCAAATCCATGCGAAACACACAATTTAGCTTCAAATCAATGCGATGTAGAAGGTTTAGCTTCAAATCCAAGCGAAACACATGATTTAGCATCAAATACTTGCGATATAAGTGAAATAGATTCAAATACAGGCGAAACGAACGAGTTAGCTTCAAATCCATGCGAAACACATTATTTAGTTGCAAATCAGTGCGAAGTAGTAGGCTCATGTTCAAATCAATGCGATTCAAATGGTTCATCTTCAAATACTTGTGATATATATTATTTAGCTACAACTGCATGCGAAACAAACTTGTTTTCTTCAAATCCATGCGAAACACATGATTAAGCTTCAAATCCATGGGCAACACATGATTTAGGTTCATTGTCATGGTAAACACATGATTTAGCTTCACATACATGCGAAACAAATGGTTTAGCTACAAATACTTGTGATATACATTATTTAGCTACAACTGCATGCGCAACAAACGAGTTTGCCTCAAATCCATGCGAAACACACAATTTAGCTTCAAATCAATGCGATGTAGAAGGTTTAGCTTCAAATCCATGCGAAACACATTATTTAGTTGCAAATCAGTGCGAAGTAGTAGGCTAATGTTCAAATCAATGCGATTCAAATGGTTCATCTTCAAATACTTGTGATATACATTATTTAGCTACAACTGCATGCGAAACAAATTTGTTTTCTTCAAATCCATGCGAAACACATGATTTAGCTTCAAATCAATGCGATGTAGAAGGTTTAGCTTTAAATCCATGCGATACACATGATTTAGCTTCAAATCAATGCGATGTAGTAGGTTCAGCTTGAAATCCATGCGACACATATGATTTAGCTTCAAACACTTGGGATAATGGTGATATAGCTTCAACTGCATGCCAAACAAACAAGTTAGCTTCAAATCCATGCGAAACATATGATTTAGCTTCAAATCAATGCGAAGTACAAGGCTTAGCTTCAAATCCATGCGAAACATATGATTTAGCATCAAATACTTGCGAATATAAGTGATATAGCTTCAAAATCTGGAGGAACAAACGAGGTAGCTTCAATGCCATGCGAAACAAATGATTTAGCTTCAAATCAATGCGAAGTAGAGGGCTTAGCTTCAAATCCTTGCGAAACAAATGGTTTAGCTACAAATACTTGTGATATACATTATTTAACTACAACTGCATGCGAAACAAACGAGTTAGCTTCAAATACATGGGAAACACATGATTTAGCTTCAAATCAATGCGATGTAGAAGGTTTAGCATCAAATCCATGCGATACAAATGATTGAGCTTCAAGCACTTGGGATAAAGGTGATATAGCTTCAACTGCATGCGAAACAAACGAGTTACCTTCAAATCCACGCGAAACACATGATTTAGCTTCAAATCAATTTGATGTAGAAGGTTTAGCTTCAAATCCATGCGAAACAAATGATTTAGCTTCAAATCAATGCGAAGTAGAAGGCTTAGATTCAAATCCATGCGAAACAAGTGGTTTAGCTACAAATACTTGTGATATACATTATTTAGCTACAACTGCATGCGAATCAAACGAGTTAACTTCAAATCCATGCGAAACACATGATTTAGCTTCAAATCAATGCGATGTAGAAGATTTAGCTTCAAATCCATGCGAAACATATGATTTAGCATCAAATACTTGCGAATATAAGTGATATAGCTTCAAATGCAGGCGAAACAAACGAGTTAGCTTCAGATCCATGCGAAACACATGATTTAGTTGCAAATCAATGCGATGTAGAGGGTTTAGCTTCAAATCCATGCGATACACATGATTCATTTGCAATTCAATGCGATGTAGAAGGTTCAGCTTCAAGTCCATGCAAAACACGTGATTTAGCTTCCAATTAATGCGAAGTAGAAGGCTTAGCTTCAAATCCATGCGAAACAAATGGTTTAGCATCAAATACTTGTGGTATACGTTATTTAGATTTAACAGTAGGTGCAACGAACGAGTTATTGATTTAGCACATTAAACACATATGATTTAGCTTCAAATACTTGCGATATAAACGAAGTAACTTCAAATGCTGAGGATACAATCAAGTTAGCTTCAAATCCATGCAAAACACATGATTAAGCTTTAAATCCATCGGCAACACATGATTTAGGTTAATTGTCATGGTAAACACATGATTTAGTTTCACATACATGCGAAACAAATGGTTTAGCTTTCTATTAATGCGAAGTAGAAGGCTTAGCTTCAAATCCATGCGAAACAAGTGGTTTAGCTACAAATACTTGCCATATTCATTATTTAGCTACAACTGCATGCGAAACAAACGAGTTAGCTTCAAATCCACGCGAAAAACATGAATTGGTCCAAATGAATGCGATGGAGAAGGTTTAGCTTCAAATCCAAGCGAAACACATGATTTATCTTCAAATACTTGCGATATAAGTGATATAGATTCAAATACAGGAGAAACGAACGAGTTAGCTTCAAATCAATGCGATGTAGAAGATTTAGCTTCAAATCCATGCGAAACAAATGATGTAGCTTCAAATCAATGCGAAGTAGAAGGCTTAGCTTCAAATCCATGCCAAACACATGATTTAGCTTCATATCCATGGGATGTAGAAGGTTTAGCTTCAAATCCATGCGATACACAAGATTTTGCTGAAAATCAATGCGATGTAGTAGGTTCAGCTTCAAATCCATGCGACACATATGATTTAGCTTCAAATACTTGCGATATAAGTGATATAGCTTCAAAAGCAGGAGGAACAAACGAGGTAGCTTCAATTCTATGCGAAACAAATGATTTAGCTTCAAATCAATGCGAAGTACAAGGCTTAGCTTCAAATCCATGCGAAACAAATGATTTAGCTACAAATACTTGCCATATTCATTATTTAGCTACAACTGCATGCGAAACAAACGAGTTAGCTTCAAATCCACGCGAAAAGCATGAATTGGTTCAAATGAATGCGATGGAGAAGGTTTAGCTTCAAATCCAAGCGAAACACATGATTTATCTTCAAATACTTGCGATATAAGTGATATAGCTTCAAATGCAGGCGAAACAAACGAGTTAGCTTCAGATCCATGCGAAACACATGATTTAGTTGCAAATCAATGCGATGTAGAGGGTTTAGCTTCAAATCCATGCGACGCACATGATTTAGCTTCAAATACTTGCGATATAAGTGATATAGCTTCAAAATCTGGAGGAACAAACGAGGTAGCTTCAATTCCATGCGAAACAAATGATTTAGCTTCAAATCAATGCGAAGTAGAAGGCTTAGCTTCAAATCCATGCGAAACAAGTGGTTTAGCTACAAATACTTGCGATATTCATTATTTAGCTACAACTGCATGCGAAACAAACGAGTTAGCTTCAAATCCACGCGAAAAACATGAATTGGTTCAAATGAATGCGATGTAGAAGGTTTAGCTTCAAATCCAAGCGAAACACATGATTTAGCTTCAAATACTTGCGATATAAGTGATATAGATTCAAATACAGGAGAAACGAACGAGTTAGCTTCAAATCAATGCGATGTAGAAGATTTAGCTTCAAATCCATGCGAAACAAATGATGTAGCTTCAAATCAATGCGAAGTAGAAGGCTTAGCTTCAAATCCATGCGAAACAAATGGATAAGCTAAAAATGCTTGTGATATACATAATTTAGCTACAACTGCATGCGAAACAAACGAGTTAGGTTCAAATCCATGCGAAACACATGATTCAGCAGCAAATCAATGCGACGTAGAAGGTTTAGCTTCAAATCCATGCCAAACACATGATTTAGCTTCATATCCATGGGATGTAGAAGGTTTAGCTTCAAATCCATGCGACACATATGATTTAGCTTCAAATACTTGCGATATAAGTGATATAGCTTCAAAAGCAGGCGGAACAAACGAGGTAGCTTCAAATTCATGCGAAACACATGATTCAGATGCAAATCAATGAGATGTAGAAGGTTTAGCTTCAAATCCATGCCAAACACATGATTTAGCTTCAAATCCATGGGATGTAGAAGGTTTAGCTTCAAATCCATGAGAAACAAATGATTTAGCTTCAGATACTTGTGATATACATTATTTAGCTACAACTGCATGGGGCCTAACAAGTTAGCTTCAATTCCATGCGAAACACATTATTTAGCTGCAAATCAGTGCGAAGTAGTAGACTCATGTTCAAATCAATGCGATTCAAATGGTTCATCTCCAAATACTTCTGAAAGACATGATTTAGCTTCAACTGCATGCGAAACAAACTAGTTAGCTTCAAATCCATGCGAAACACATGATTTAGCTTCAAATCAATGCGATGTAGAAGGTTTAGCTTCAAATCCATGCAAAACACATGATTTAGCTTCAAATCAATGCGATGTAGAAGGTTTAGCTTCAAATCCATGCGATTTACAAGATTTAGCTTCAAATCAATGCGATGTAGAAGGTTCAGCTTCAAATCCATGCGACACATATGATTTAGCTTCAAATCCATGCGAAACACATGATTTAGCTTCAAATACTTGCGATATAAGTGATATAGATTCAAATACAGGAGAAACGAACGAGTTAGCTTCAAATCAATGCGATGTAGAAGATTTAGCTTCAAATCCATGCGAAACAAATGATGTAGCTTCAAATCAATGCGAAGTAGAAGGCTTAGCTTCAAATCCATGCGAAACAAATGGATAAGCTAAAAATGCTTGTGATATACATAATTTAGCTACAACTGCATGCGAAACAAACGAGTTAGGTTCAAATCCATGCGAAACACATGATTCAGCAGCAAATCAATGCGATGTAGAAGGTTTAGCTTCAAATCCATGCCAAACACATGATTTAGATTCATATCCATGGGATGTAGAAGGTTTAGCTTCAAATCCATGCGATACACAAGATTTTGCTTAAAATCAATGCGATGTAGTAGGTTCAGCTTCAAATCCATGCGACACATATGATTTAGCTTCAAATACTTGCGATATAAGTGATATAGCTTCAAAAGCAGGCGGAACAAACGAGGTAGCTTCAAATTCATGCGAAACACATGATTCAGATGCAAATCAATGAGATGTAGAAGGTTTAGCTTCAAATCCATGCCAAACACAAGATTTAGCTTCACATCAATGCGAAGTAGAAGGCTTAGCTTCAAACCCATGCGATGCAACTGATTTATCTTCAAATACTTGCGATATAAATGATATAGCTTCAAATACATGCTACACACATGATTTAGCTTCAAATCAATGCCACGTAGAAGGCTTAGCTTCAAATCCAGGCGGAACAAATGGTTTAGATTCAAATACATGTGATATAAATGATTTAGCTTCAACTGCTTGCGATACAAACGAGTTAGTTTCAAATCCAAGCGAAACACTTGATTTAGCTTCAAATCAATGCGATGTAGATGGATTAGCTTCAAATCCATGAGAAACAAATGATTTAGCTTCAGATACTTGCGATATAAATGAAATAGCTTCAAATACAGGCGAAACAAACGAGTTAGCTTCAAATCCATGCAAAACACATGATTTAGCATCCAATCAATGCAAAGTAGATGGCTTAGCGTCAAATCCATGCGGAACAGATGGTTTAGCTTCAAATACTTGCGATATAAATGATATAGCTTCAAATGAAGGCGGAACAAACGAGTTATCTTCAAATACATGCGAAACACATGATTTAGCTTCTAATCAATACGAAGTAGAAGGCTTAGCTTCAAATCCATGCGACACAAATCATTTAGCTTCAAATACTTGCGATATAAATGATATAGCTTCAAATGCAGGCGAAACAAACGAGATAGCTTCAAATCCATGAGAAACACATGACTTAGCTTCTAATCAATGCGAAGTAGAAGACTTAGCTTCAAATCCATGCGTAACACATGATTTAGCTTCAGATACTTGCGATATAAGTGATACAGGTTCAAGTCAATGCGAACTAGATATCTTAGCTTCAAATCCATGCGAAACGAATGATTTACCATCAAATACTTGCGGTATAAATGAAATAGCTTCGAATGCAGTCGAAACACACGAGTTAGCTTCAATCCAAACGAAACATATGATTTAGCTTTAAATACAAGCGAAACACTTGATTTAGCTTCAAATCAATGCGATGTAGATGGATTAGCTTCAAATCCATGCGGAATATATGGATTAGCTTCAGATACTTATGATATAGATAATTTAGCTTCAACTGCTTGCGAAACAAACGAGTTAGCTTCAAATCCAAGCGAAACACTTGAATTAGCTTCAAATCAATGGGATGTAGATCGATTAGCTTCAAATCCATGAGAAACAAATGATTTAGCTTCAACTGCTTGCGATATAAGTGATATAGCTTCAAATGCAGGCGGAACAATCTAGTTACCTTCAAATCCAACCGAAACACATTATATAGCTTCAAATCAATGCGACGTAGATGGTTTAGCTTCAAATCCATGAGAAGCAAATGATTTAGCTTCAAATACTTGTGATATACATGGTTTCGCTTCAACTGCATGCGAAACAAACGAGTTATATTCAAATCCAAGCGAAACACATGATTTAGCTTCAAATCAATGCGAAGTTGGTGGCTTAGCATCTAATACAAGCGAAATAACTGAGTTACCTTCAAATACTTGCGATATGAATGAAATAGCTACGAATGCAGGCGAAACAAACGCGTTAGCTTCAATCCAAACTAATCACATGATTTAGCTTCAAATCCAGGCGAAACACATGATTTAAGTTTAAATAAATGCGAAGTAGAATTCATATCTTCGAATCCATGCGAAACAAATGATTTACCTTGAAATACTTACGACATAAATGATTTAGCTTCTAATAAATGCGAAGTAAAAGGCTTAGCTTCAAATACATGCGAATCAAATGGCTTAGCTTCAAATACTTGTGACATACATGATTTAGCTCAACTGCATGCGAAATGAACGAGTAAGCTTTAAATCCATGCGAATTAAATTATTTAGCTTCAAATGAATGCGAAGTAGAAGGATTAGCCTGACTTCCATGCGCAACAAATCGTTTAGCTTAAACTACTTGTGATATACATGATTTAGCTTCAAATGCATGCGATACAAACGAGTGAGCTTCAAATCCAAGCGGAACACATGATTTTGCTTCAAATCAATGCGAAGTAGAAGTCTTATCTTCGAACCCATGTGAGTCAAATGGTTTCGCTTCAAATACTTGTGATATACATGATTTAGCTTCAACTGCATGCGAAACAAACGAGTTAGCTTCAAATCCAAAGGAAACACATGACTTCACTTCAAATCAATGCGAAGTAGAAGGCTTAACTTCAAATCAATGCGAAACAAATGGTTTACCTTCAAATACTTGTGACATACATGATTTAGCTTCAACTGCATTGCGAAACAAACGAGTAAGCTTCAAATCCATGCGAAACAAATGATTTAGCTTCAAATCAATGCGAAGTTGAAGTCTTATCTTCTAATAAATGAGAGTCAAATGGTTTAGTTTCAAATACTTGTGATATACATTATTTAGCTCCAACTGCAAGCGATACAAACGATTTATCTTCAAATCCAGGCGAAACACATGATTTAACTTCAAATAAATGCGAAGTAGAATTCATATTTTCGAATCCATGCGAAACAAATGGTTTTGCTTCAAATACTTGTGATATACATGATTTAGCTTCAACTGCATGTGAATCAAACGAGTTGGCTTCAAATCCAAGCGGAACACATGATTTAACTTCAAATAAATGCGAAGTAGAAGTCATATCTTCGACTCCATGCGAAACAAATTGTTTTGCTTCAAATACTTGTGATATACATGATTTAGCTTCAACTGCATGTGAAACGAACGAGTAAGCTTCAAATCCAAGCGGATTACATGATTTAGCTTCAAATGAATGCGAAGTAGAAGGATTAGCTTGAAATCCAAGCGCAACAAATGGTTTAGCTTAAACTACTTGTGATATACATGATTTAGCTTCAACTGCATGCGAAACAAACGAGTAAGCTCAAATCCATGCGAAACACATGATTTAGCTTCCAATTCATGCGAAACATATGGTTTAGTTTCAGATACTTGTGATAAACATGATTTAGCTTCAACTGTATCCGATACATACGAGTTAGCTTCAAATCCCAGCGTAACACATGATTTAGCTTCAAATCAATGCGAAGTAGAATGCTTATATTCAAATCCATGCGAAACAAATGGTTTAGTTTCAAATACTTGTGACATACATGGTTTAGCTTCAACTGCATTGCAAAACAAACGAGTAAGCTTCAAATCCATGCGAAACAAATGATTTAGCTTCAAATCAATGCGAAGTAGAAGTCTTATCTTCGAATCCATTACAGTCAAATGGTTTAGTTTCAAATAATTGTGATATACATTATTTAGCTTCAACTGCATGCGAAACAAACGATTTATCTTCAAATCCAGGCGAAACACATGATTTAACTTTAAATAAATGCGAAGTAGAATTCATATCTTCGAATCCATGCGAAACAAATGATTTACCTTGAAATACTTACGACATAAATGATTTAGCTTCAAATAAATGCGAAGTAAATGACTTAGCTTCAAATACATGCGAATCAAATGGCTTAGCTTCAAATACTTGTGACATACATGATTTAGCTCAACTGCATGCCAAACAAACGAGTTAGCTTCAAATCCATGCGAAACACATGATTTAGCTTCAAATTCGTGCGAAACACATGGTTTATATTCATATTCTTGCGAAACAAATGGTTTAGCTTCAAATACCTGTGACATACATGATTTAGCTCCAACTGCATGCGAAATGAACGAGTAAGCTTTAAATCCATGCGAATTAAATTATTTAGCTTCAAATGAATGCGAAGTAGAAGGATTAGCCTGACTTCCATGCGCAACAAATCGTTTAGCTTAAACTACTTGTGATATACATGATTTAGCTTCAAATGCATGCGATACAAACGAGTGAGGTTCAAATCCAAGCGGAACACATGATTTTGCTTCAAATCAATGCGAAGTAGAAGTCTTATCTTCGAACCCATGTGAGTCAAATGGTTTAGTTTCAAATACTTGTGATATACATTATTTAGCTTCAACTGCATGCGATACAAACGATTTATCTTCAAATCCAGGCGAAACACATGATTTAACTTCAAATAAATGCGAAGTAGAATTCATATTTTCGAATCCATGCGAAACAAATGGTTTTGCTTCAAATACTTGTGATATACATGATTTAGCTTCAACTGCATGTGAATCAAACGAGTTTGCTTCAAATCCAAGCGGAACACATGATTTAACTTCAAATAAATGCGAAGTAGAAGTCATATCTTCGATTCCATGCGAAACAAATTGTTTTGCTTCAAATACTTGTGATATACATGATTTAGCTTCAACTGCGTGTGAAACGAACGAGTAAGCTTCAAATCCAAGCGGATTACATGATTTAGCTTCAAATGAATGCGAAGTAGCAGGATTAGCTTGAAATCCAAGCGCAACAAATGGTTTAGCTTAAACTACTTGTGATATACATGATTCAGCTTCAACTGCATGCGAAACAAACGAGTTGGCTTCAAATCCAAGCGGCACACATGATTTAGCTTCAAATGAATGCGAAGTAGAAGGATTAGATTGAAATCCATGCCAAACAAATGGTTTAGCTTCAAATCCAAGCAAAACACATGATTTAGCTTTAAATCAATGCGAAGTAGATGGCTTAGCTTCAAATCCATGCGAGACAAATGGTTTAGCTTCAAATACTTGTGATATACATGAGTTAGCTTCAACTACATGCGAAACAAACGAGTAAGCTTCAAATCCAAGCGAAACACATTATTTAGCTTCAAACTCGTGCGAAACACATGGTTTATCTTCATATTTTTGCGAAACAAATGGTTTGGATTCAGATACTTGTGATAAACATGATTTAGCTTCAACTGCAGGCGAAACAAACGAGTTAGCTTCAAATCCATGCGAAACACATGATTAGGCTTCAAATCAATGCGATGTAGATGGTTTGGCTTCAAATCAATGCGACACACGTGATTTAGCTTCAAATACTTGTGATATACATGATTTAGCTTCAACTGCATGCGAAACAAACGATTTATCTTCAAATCCAAGCGGAACACATGATTTAGCTTCAAATCAATGCGATGTAGAACTCTTATCTTCGAATCCATGCGAGTCAAATGGTTTAGTTTCAAATACTTGTGATATACATTATTTAGCTTCAACTGCATGCGAAACAAACGATTTATCTTCAAATCCAGGCGAAACACATGATTTAACTTCAAATAAATGCGAAGTAGAAGTCATTTCTTCGAATCCATGCGAAACAAATTGTTTTGCTTCAAATACTTGTGACATACATGATTTAGCTTCAACTGCATGCGAAACAAACGAGTAAGCTCAAATCCATGCGAAACACATGATTTAGCTTCCAATTCATGCGAAACACATGGTTTATATTCATATTCTTGCGAAACAAATGGTTTAGCTTCAAATGCCTGTGACATACGTGATTTAGCTTCAACTGCATGCGAAATGAACGAGTAAGCTTTAAATCCATGCGAATTAAATTATTTAGCTTCAAATGAATGCGAAGTAGAAGGATTAGCCTGACTTCCATGCGCAACAAATCGTTTAGCTTAAACTACTTGTGATATACATGATTTAGCTTCAAATGCATGCGATACAAACGAGTGAGGTTCAAATCCAAGCGGAACACATGATTTTGCTTCAAATCAATGCGAAGTAGAAGTCTTATCTTCGAACCCATGTGAGTCAAATGGTTTAGTTTCAAATACTTGTGATATACATTATTTAGCTTCAACTGCATGCGATACAAACGATTTATCTTCAAATCCAGGCGAAACACATGATTTAACTTCAAATAAATGCGAAGTAGAATTCATATTTTCGAATCCATGCGAAACAAATGGTTTTGCTTCAAATACTTGTGATATACATGATTTAGCTTCAACTGCATGTGAATCAAACGAGTTTGCTTCAAATCCAAGCGGAACACATGATTTAACTTCAAATAAATGCGAAGTAGAAGTCATATCTTCGATTCCATGCGAAACAAATTGTTTTGCTTCAAATACTTGTGATATACATGATTTAGCTTCAACTGCGTGTGAAACGAACGAGTAAGCTTCAAATCCAAGCGGATTACATGATTTAGCTTCAAATGAATGCGAAGTAGCAGGATTAGCTTGAAATCCACGCGCAACAAATGGTTTAGCTTAAACTACTTGTGATATACATGATTTAGCTTCAACTGCATGCGAAACAAACGAGTTGGCTTCAAATCCAAGCGGCACACATGATTTAGCTTCAAATGAATGCGAAGTAGGAGGATTAGATTGAAATCCATGCCAAACAAATGGTTTAGCTTCAAATCCAAGCAAAACACATGATTTAGCTTTAAATCAATGCGAAGTAGATGGCTTAGCTTCAAATCCATGCGAGACAAATGGTTTAGCTTCAAATACTTGTGATATACATGAGTTAGCTTCAACTACATGCGAAACAAACGAGTAAGCTTCAAATCCAAGCGAAACACATTATTTAGCTTCAAATCAATGCGAAATAGAAGGCTTAGCATCAAATCCATGCGACACAAATTATTTAGCTTCGTATACTTGCAATATAAGTCACATAGCTACAAATGCAGGTGAAACAAACGAGTGATCTTGAAATCCAAGCGTAACACATGATTTAACTTCAAATCAATGGGAAGTAGAAGATTTACCTTCAAATCCATGCGAAACAAATGGTTCAGCTTCAAATATTTGTGATATACATGATTTAGCTTCAGCTGCATGCGAAACAAACGAGTTAGCTTCAAATCCAAGCGAAACACATGATTTAACTTCAAATAAATGCGAAGTAGAATTCATATTTTCGAATCCATGCGAAACAAATGGTTTTGCTTCAAATACTTGTGATATACATGATTTAGCTTCAACTGCATGTGAATCAAACGAGTTTGCTTCAAATCCAAGCGGAACACATGATTTAACTTCAAATAAATGCGAAGTAGAAGTCATATCTTCGATTCCATGCGAAACAAATTGTTTTGCTTCAAATACTTGTGATATACATGATTTAGCTTCAACTGCGTGTGAAACGAACGAGTAAGCTTCAAATCCAAGCGGATTACATGATTTAGCTTCAAATGAATGCGAAGTAGCAGGATTAGCTTGAAATCCAAGCGCAACAAATGGTTTAGCTTAAACTACTTGTGATATACATGATTCAGCTTCAACTGCATGCGAAACAAACGAGTTGGCTTCAAATCCAAGCGGCACACATGATTTAGCTTCAAATGAATGCGAAGTAGAAGGATTAGATTGAAATCCATGCCAAACAAATGGTTTAGCTTCAAATCCAAGCAAAACACATGATTTAGCTTTAAATCAATGCGAAGTAGATGGCTTAGCTTCAAATCCATGCGAGACAAATGGTTTAGCTTCAAATACTTGTGATATACATGAGTTAGCTTCAACTACATGCGAAACAAACGAGTAAGCTTCAAATCCAAGCGAAACACATTATTTAGCTTCAAACTCGTGCGAAACACATGGTTTATCTTCATATTTTTGCGAAACAAATGGTTTGGATTCAGATACTTGTGATAAACATGATTTAGCTTCAACTGCAGGCGAAACAAACGAGTTAGCTTCAAATCCATGCGAAACACATGATTAGGCTTCAAATCAATGCGATGTAGATGGTTTGGCTTCAAATCAATGCGACACACGTGATTTAGCTTCAAATACTTGTGATATACATGATTTAGCTTCAACTGCATGCGAAACAAACGATTTATCTTCAAATCCAAGCGGAACACATGATTTAGCTTCAAATCAATGCGATGTAGAACTCTTATCTTCGAATCCATGCGAGTCAAATGGTTTAGTTTCAAATACTTGTGATATACATTATTTAGCTTCAACTGCATGCGAAACAAACGATTTATCTTCAAATCCAGGCGAAACACATGATTTAACTTCAAATAAATGCGAAGTAGAAGTCATTTCTTCGAATCCATGCGAAACAAATTGTTTTGCTTCAAATACTTGTGACATACATGATTTAGCTTCAACTGCATGCGAAACAAACAAGTAAGCTCAAATCCATGCGAAACACATGATTTAGCTTCCAATTCATGCGAAACACATGGTTTATATTCATATTCTTGCGAAACAAATGGTTTAGCTTCAAATGCCTGTGACATACGTGATTTAGCTTCAACTGCATGCGAAATGAACGAGTAAGCTTTAAATCCATGCGAATTAAATTATTTAGCTTCAAATGAATGCGAAGTAGAAGGATTAGCCTGACTTCCATGCGCAACAAATCGTTTAGCTTAAACTACTTGTGATATACATGATTTAGCTTCAAATGCATGCGATACAAACGAGTGAGGTTCAAATCCAAGCGGAACACATGATTTTGCTTCAAATCAATGCGAAGTAGAAGTCTTATCTTCGAACCCATGTGAGTCAAATGGTTTAGTTTCAAATACTTGTGATATACATTATTTAGCTTCAACTGCATGCGATACAAACGATTTATCTTCAAATCCAGGCGAAACACATGATTTAACTTCAAATAAATGCGAAGTAGAATTCATATTTTCGAATCCATGCGAAACAAATGGTTTTGCTTCAAATACTTGTGATATACATGATTTAGCTTCAACTGCATGTGAATCAAACGAGTTTGCTTCAAATCCAAGCGGAACACATGATTTAACTTCAAATAAATGCGAAGTAGAAGTCATATCTTCGATTCCATGCGAAACAAATTGTTTTGCTTCAAATACTTGTGATATACATGATTTAGCTTCAACTGCGTGTGAAACGAACGAGTAAGCTTCAAATCCAAGCGGATTACATGATTTAGCTTCAAATGAATGCGAAGTAGCAGGATTAGCTTGAAATCCAAGCGCAACAAATGGTTTAGCTTAAACTACTTGTGATATACATGATTTAGCTTCAACTGCATGCGAAACAAACGAGTTGGCTTCAAATCCAAGCGGCACACATGATTTAGCTACAAATGAATGCGAAGTAGAAGGATTAGATTGAAATCCATGCCAAACAAATGGTTTAGCTTCAAATCCAAGCAAAACACATGATTTAGCTTTAAATCAATGCGAAGTAGATGGCTTAGCTTCAAATCCATGCGAGACAAATGGTTTAGCTTCAAATACTTGTGATATACATGAGTTAGCTTCAACTACATGCGAAACAAACGAGTAAGCTTCAAATCCAAGCGAAACACATTATTTAGCTTCAAATCAATGCGAAATAGAAGGCTTAGCATCAAATCCATGCGACACAAATTATTTAGCTTCGTATACTTGCAATATAAGTCACATAGCTACAAATGCAGGTGAAACAAACGAGTGATCTTGAAATCCAAGCGTAACACATGATTTAACTTCAAATCAATGGGAAGTAGAAGATTTACCTTCAAATCCATGCGAAACAAATGGTTCAGCTTCAAATATTTGTGATATACATGATTTAGCTTCAGCTGCATGCGAAACAAACGAGTTAGCTTCAAATCCAAGCGAAACACATGATTTAACTTCAAATAAATGCGAAGTAGAATTCATATTTTCGAATCCATGCGAAACAAATGGTTTTGCTTCAAATACTTGTGATATACATGATTTAGCTTCAACTGCATGTGAATCAAACGAGTTTGCTTCAAATCCAAGCGGAACACATGATTTAACTTCAAATAAATGCGAAGTAGAAGTCATATCTTCGATTCCATGCGAAACAAATTGTTTTGCTTCAAATACTTGTGATATACATGATTTAGCTTCAACTGCGTGTGAAACGAACGAGTAAGCTTCAAATCCAAGCGGATTACATGATTTAGCTTCAAATGAATGCGAAGTAGCAGGATTAGCTTGAAATCCAAGCGCAACAAATGGTTTAGCTTAAACTACTTGTGATATACATGATTCAGCTTCAACTGCATGCGAAACAAACGAGTTGGCTTCAAATCCAAGCGGCACACATGATTTAGCTTCAAATGAATGCGAAGTAGAAGGATTAGATTGAAATCCATGCCAAACAAATGGTTTAGCTTCAAATCCAAGCAAAACACATGATTTAGCTTTAAATCAATGCGAAGTAGATGGCTTAGCTTCAAATCCATGCGAGACAAATGGTTTAGCTTCAAATACTTGTGATATACATGAGTTAGCTTCAACTACATGCGAAACAAACGAGTAAGCTTCAAATCCAAGCGAAACACATTATTTAGCTTCAAACTCGTGCGAAACACATGGTTTATCTTCATATTTTTGCGAAACAAATGGTTTGGATTCAGATACTTGTGATAAACATGATTTAGCTTCAACTGCAGGCGAAACAAACGAGTTAGCTTCAAATCCATGCGAAACACATGATTAGGCTTCAAATCAATGCGATGTAGATGGTTTGGCTTCAAATCAATGCGACACACGTGATTTAGCTTCAAATACTTGTGATATACATGATTTAGCTTCAACTGCATGCGAAACAAACGATTTATCTTCAAATCCAAGCGGAACACATGATTTAGCTTCAAATCAATGCGATGTAGAACTCTTATCTTCGAATCCATGCGAGTCAAATGGTTTAGTTTCAAATACTTGTGATATACATTATTTAGCTTCAACTGCATGCGAAACAAACGATTTATCTTCAAATCCAGGCGAAACACATGATTTAACTTCAAATAAATGCGAAGTAGAAGTCATTTCTTCGAATCCATGCGAAACAAATTGTTTTGCTTCAAATACTTGTGACATACATGATTTAGCTTCAACTGCATGCGAAACAAACGAGTAAGCTCAAATCCATGCGAAACACATGATTTAGCTTCCAATTCATGCGAAACACATGGTTTATATTCATATTCTTGCGAAACAAATGGTTTAGCTTCAAATGCCTGTGACATACGTGATTTAGCTTCAACTGCATGCGAAATGAACGAGTAAGCTTTAAATCCATGCGAATTAAATTATTTAGCTTCAAATGAATGCGAAGTAGAAGGATTAGCCTGACTTCCATGCGCAACAAATCGTTTAGCTTAAACTACTTGTGATATACATGATTTAGCTTCAAATGCATGCGATACAAACGAGTGAGGTTCAAATCCAAGCGGAACACATGATTTTGCTTCAAATCAATGCGAAGTAGAAGTCTTATCTTCGAACCCATGTGAGTCAAATGGTTTAGTTTCAAATACTTGTGATATACATTATTTAGCTTCAACTGCATGCGATACAAACGATTTATCTTCAAATCCAGGCGAAACACATGATTTAACTTCAAATAAATGCGAAGTAGAATTCATATTTTCGAATCCATGCGAAACAAATGGTTTTGCTTCAAATACTTGTGATATACATGATTTAGCTTCAACTGCATGTGAATCAAACGAGTTTGCTTCAAATCCAAGCGGAACACATGATTTAACTTCAAATAAATGCGAAGTAGAAGTCATATCTTCGATTCCATGCGAAACAAATTGTTTTGCTTCAAATACTTGTGATATACATGATTTAGCTTCAACTGCGTGTGAAACGAACGAGTAAGCTTCAAATCCAAGCGGATTACATGATTTAGCTTCAAATGAATGCGAAGTAGCAGGATTAGCTTGAAATCCACGCGCAACAAATGGTTTAGCTTAAACTACTTGTGATATACATGATTTAGCTTCAACTGCATGCGAAACAAACGAGTTGGCTTCAAATCCAAGCGGCACACATGATTTAGCTTCAAATGAATGCGAAGTAGGAGGATTAGATTGAAATCCATGCCAAACAAATGGTTTAGCTTCAAATCCAAGCAAAACACATGATTTAGCTTTAAATCAATGCGAAGTAGATGGCTTAGCTTCAAATCCATGCGAGACAAATGGTTTAGCTTCAAATACTTGTGATATACATGAGTTAGCTTCAACTACATGCGAAACAAACGAGTAAGCTTCAAATCCAAGCGAAACACATTATTTAGCTTCAAATCAATGCGAAATAGAAGGCTTAGCATCAAATCCATGCGACACAAATTATTTAGCTTCGTATACTTGCAATATAAGTCACATAGCTACAAATGCAGGTGAAACAAACGAGTGATCTTGAAATCCAAGCGTAACACATGATTTAACTTCAAATCAATGGGAAGTAGAAGATTTACCTTCAAATCCATGCGAAACAAATGGTTCAGCTTCAAATACTTGTGACATACATGATTTAGCTCAACTGCATGCCAAACAAACGAGTTAGCTTCAAATCCATGCGAAACACATGATTTAGCTTCAAATTCGTGCGAAACACATGGTTTATATTCATATTCTTGCGAAACAAATGGTTTAGCTTCAAATGCCTGTGACATACGTGATTTAGCTTCAACTGCATGCGAAATGAACGAGTAAGCTTTAAATCCATGCGAATTAAATTATTTAGCTTCAAATGAATGCGAAGTAGAAGGATTAGCCTGACTTCCATGCGCAACAAGTGGTTTAGCTTAAACTACTTGTGATATACATGATTTAGCTTCAAATGCATGCGATACAAACGAGTTAGCTTCAAATCCAAGCGGAACACATGATTTAGCTTCAAATCAATGCGAAGTAGAAGTCTTATCTTCGAATCCATCAGAGTCAAATGGTTTAGTTTCAAATAATTGTGATATACATTATTTAGCTTCAACTGCATGCGAAACAAACGATTTATCTTCAAATCCAGGCGAAACACATGATTTAACTTCAAATAAATGCGAAGTAGAAGTCATTTCTTCGATTCCATGCGAAACAAATTGTTTTGCTTCAAATACTTGTGATATACATAATTT
This sequence comes from Megalopta genalis, assembly GCF_051020955.1. NCBI lineage: Eukaryota > Metazoa > Arthropoda > Insecta > Hymenoptera > Halictidae > Megalopta > Megalopta genalis. Next base: position 176,664 of record NW_027476427.1, on the reverse strand, counting down.
AGCTTCAACTGCATGTGAAACGAACGAGTAAGCTTCAAATCCAAGCGGAACACATGATTTAGCTTCAAATAAATGCGAAGTAGAATTCATATCTTCGAATCCATGCGAAACAAATGATTTACCTTGAAATACTTACGACATAAATGATTTAGCTTCAAATAAATGCGAAGTAGAAGTCATTTCTTCGAATCCATGCGAAACAAATGGTTTAGCTTCAAATACTTGTGATAAACATGATTTAGATTCAACTGCATGCGAATGAAACGAGATAGCTTCAAATCCATGCGAAACACATGTTTTAGCTGCACGTGCATGCCAAACAAACGAGTTAGCTTCACATCCAATCGCACCACATGACATACGTTCAAATCAATGCGAAGTAGAAGGGTTAGCTTCAAATCCATGCGAATCAGATGGTTTAGCTTCATATATTTGTGATATACATGATTTGGCTTCAACTGCATGCGAAACAAACGAGTTAGCTTCAAATGCAGGCGAAACAATTGAGTTAGCTACAAATCCATACGAATCGCATGATTTTGCTTCAGATGAACGCGAAGTAGACGGCTTAGCTTCAAATCCATGCGAAACGAATGGTTTAGATTCAATTACTTGCGAATAAAAGTGATATAGCTTCCAATGTAGGCAAAACAATCGAGTTAGCTTCAAATCCATGCGTAACGCATGATTTAACTTTAAATCAATGCGTAGTAGAAGGCTTAGCTTGAAATCCATGCGAATCGAATGATTTAGCGACAAATACTTCCGAATATATGTGATATAGCTTCAAATACAGGCGAAAGAAACGATTTAGCTTCAAATCCATGCGAAACACATGATTTAGCTTCAAATTCATTCGAATGGTGTAGCTTCATATTCTTGTGAAACAGATGGTTTAGATTCAGATACTTGTGAAATACATGATTTAGCTTCAACTGCACGCCAAACAAATGAGTTAGCTTCAAATCCAAGCGGAACACATGATTTAGCTTCAAATCAATGCGAAGAAGAAGGTTTATCTTCGAATCCATGCGAAACAAATGGTTTAGCTTCAAATACTTGTGATAAACATGATTTAGATTCAACTGCATGCGAATCAAACGTGATAGCTTAAAATCCATGCGAAACACATGATTTCGCTGCACCTGCATTCCAAACAAACGAGTTAGCTTCACATCCATTCGCAACACATGACATAGCTTCAAATCAATGCGAAGTAGAAGGATTAGCTTGAAATCGATACGAAACAAATGATTTAGCTTCAAATACTTTTGATATACATGATTTAGCTTCAACTGCATGCGAATCAAACGAGTTAGCTTCAAATCCAAGCGAAACACATGATTTAGCTTCAAACCAATGCGAAGTAGAAGTCTTATCTTCGAATCCATTCGAAACAAATGGTTTTGCTTCAAATACTTGTGATATACATGGTTTAACTTCAACTGCATGCGAAATAAAACGAGTTATCTTCAAATCCAACGGAAACACATGATTTAACTTCAAATCAATGTGAAGTAGAAGGCTTAGTATCAAATCCATGTGACCCAAATCGTTTAGCTTCAAATACTTGTGACATACATGATTTAGCTTCAACTGCATGCGAGACAAACGAGTAAGCTTCAAATCCATGCGAATTACATGATTTAGCTTCAAATGAATGCAAAGTAGAAGTATTAGCTTGAATTTCATGCGCAACAAATGGTTTAGCTTAAACTACTTGTGATATACATGATTTAGCTTCAACTGTATGCGAAACAAACGAGTTAGTTTCAAATCCAAGCGGAACACATGATTTAACTTCAAATAAATGCGAAATAGAAGTCATATCTTCGAATCCATGCGAAACAAATTGTTTTGCTTCAAATACTTGTGATATACATGATTTAGATTCAACTGCATGTGAAACGAACGAGTAAGCTTCAAATCCAAGCGGATTATATGATTTAGCTTCAAATGAATGCAAAGTAGAAGGATTAGCTTGAAATCAAAGCGCAACAAATGGTTTAGCTTAAACTACTTGTGATATACATGATTTAGCTTCAACTGCATGCGAAACAAACGAGTAAGCTTCAAATCCATGCGAAACACATTATTTGTCTTCAAATTCGTGCGAAACACATGGTTTATCTTCATATTCTTGCGAAACAAATGGTTTGGATTCAGATACTTGTGATAAACATGATTTAGCTTCAACTGCAGGCGAAACAAACGAGTTACCTTCAAATCCACGCGAAACACATGAATTGGTTCAAATGAATGCGATGTAGAAGGTTTAGCTTCAAATCCGAGCGAAACACATGATTTAGCTTCAAATACCTGCGATATATGTGATATAGATTCAAATACAGACGAAACGAACGAGTAAGCTTCAAATCCATGCGAAACACATGATTCATTTGCAAATCAATGCGATGTAGAAGGTTCAGCTTCAAATCCATGCAAAACACGTGATTTAGCTTCCAATTAATGCGAAGTAGAAGGCTTAGCTTCAAATGCATGGGAAACAAATGGTTTAGCTTCAAATACTTTTGATATACGTTATTTAGATTTAACTGTATGCGCAACGAACGAGTTAGCTTCAAATCCATGCGAAACACATGATCTAGCTACAAATACTTGTGATATACATTATTTAGCTACAACTGCATGCGAAACAAACGAGTTAGCTTCAAATCCATGCGAAACACATGAGTTAGCTTAAAATCAATGCGGTGTAGACGGTTTAGCTTCAAATCCATACGAAACAAATGATTGAGCTTCAAACACTTGGGATATAGGTGTTATAGCTTCAACTGCATGCGAAACAATCGAGTTACCTTCAAATCCACGCGAAACACATGAAATGGTTCAAATGAGTGCGATGTAGAAGGTTTAGCTTCAAATCCAAGCGAAACACATGATTTAGGTTCAAATCCTTGCGATAGAAGTGATATAGCTTCAAATGCAGACTAATCAAACGAGTTAGCTTCAAAATCCACGCGATACACATGATTTAGCTTCAAATACTTGCGATATAAGTGATGTAGATTCAACTGCAGGCCAAACGAACGAGTTAGCTTCAAATCCATGCGAAACACATGATTTAGCTGCAAATCAATGCGATGTAGAAGGTTTAGCTCCAAATCCATGCGAAACAAATGATTTAGCTTCAAACACTTGGCGTATAAGTGATATAGCTTCAAATGCAGACCAATCAAACGAGTTAGCTTCAAAATACACGCGATACACATGATTTAGCTTCAAATACTTGCGATATAAGTGATGTAGATTCAACTGCAGGCGCAACGAACGAGTTAGCTTCAAATCCATGCGAAACACATGATTTAGCTTCAAATCAATGCGATGTAGAAGGTTTAGCTTTAAATCCATGCGATACACAAGATTTAGCTTCAAATCAATTCGATGTAGAAGGTTCAGCTTCAAATCCATGCGACACATATGATTTAGCTTCAAATTCTTGCGATATACGTGATATAGCTTCAAAAGCAGGAGGAACAAACGAGGGAGCTTCAGTTCTATGCAAAACAAATAATTTAGCTTCAAATCAATGCGAAGTAGAAGGCTTAGCTTCAAATCCATGCGAAACAAATGATTTAGCTACAAATACTTGTGATATACATTATTTAGCTACAACTGCATGCGAAACAAACGAGTTAGCTTCAAATCCATGCGAAACACATGATTTAGCTGCAAATCAATGCGAGGTAGAAGGTTTAGCTTCAAATCCATGCGAAACAAATGATTGAGCTTCAAACACTTGGGATATAGGTGGTATAGCTCCAACTGCATGCGAAACAAACGAGTTACCTTCAAATCCACGCGAAATACATGAGTTAGCTTCAAATCCATGCGACACATATGATTTAGCTTCAAATACTTGCGATATAAGTGATATAGCTTCAAAAGCTGGAGGAACAAACGAGGTAGCTTCAGTTCTATGCGATTCAAATGATTTAGCTTCAAATCAATGCGAAGTAGAAGGCTTAGCTTCAAATCCATGCGAAACAAATTATTTAGCTTCAAATACTTGTGATATACATTATTTAGCTACAACTGCATGCGAAACAAACGAGTTAGCTTCAAATCCATGCGAAACACATGATTTAGCTGCAAATCAATGCGATGTAGAAGGTTTAGCTTCAAATCCATGCGAAACAAATGATTCAGCTTCAAACACTTGGGAAATAGGTGGTATAGCTCCAACTGCATGCGAAACTAACGAGTTACCTTCAAATCCACGCGAAATACATGAGTTAGCTTCAAATCCATGCGACACATATGATATAGCTTCAAATACTTGCGATATAAGTGATATAGCTTCAAAAGCAGGGGGAACAAACGAGGTAGCTTCAGTTCTATGCGAAACAAATGATTTAGCTTCCAATTAATGCGAAGTAGAAGGCTTAGCTTCAAATCCATGCGAAACAAATGATTTAGCTACAAATACTTGTGATATACATTATTTAGCTACAACTGCATGCGAAACAAACGAGCTACCTTCAAATCCACGCGAAACACATGAGTTAGCATCAAATCAATGCGATGTAGAAGGTTTAGCTTCAAATCCATGTGAAACGAATGATTGAGCTTCAAACACTTGGGTTAAAGGTGATTTAGCTTCAACTGCATGCGAAACAATCGAGTTAGCTTCAAATCCGCGCGAAATACATGAGTTAGCTTCAAATCCATGCGATGTAGAAGGTTTAGCTCCAAATCCATGCGAAACAAATGATTTAGCTTCAAACACTTGGCGTATAAGTGATATAGCTTCAAATGCAGACTAATCAAACGAGTTAGCTTCAAAATCCACGCGATACACCTGATTTAGCTTCAAATACTTGCGATACAAGTGATGTAGATTCAACTGCAGGCGCAACGAACGAGTTAGCTTCAAATCCATGCGAAACACATGATTTAGCTTAAAATCAATGCGATGTAGAAGGTTTAGCTTCAAAACCATGCGAAACAAATGATTGAGCTTCAAAAACTTGGGATATAGGTGGTATAGCTCCAACTGCATGCGAAACAAACGAGTTACCTTCAAATCCACGCGAAACACATGAGTTAGCTTCAAATCAATGCGATGTAGAAGGCTTAGCTTCAAATCCATGCGAAACAAATGGTTTAGCTTCAAATACTTGTGATATACGTTATTTAGATTTAACTGTATGCGCAACGAACGAGTTAGCTTCAAATCCAAGCGAAACACATGATTTAGCTGCAAATCAATGCGATGTAGAAGGTTTAGCTCCAAATCCATGCGAAACAAATGATTTAGCTTCAAACACTTGGCGTATAAGTGATATAGCTTCAAATGCAGACTAATCAAACGAGTTAGCTTCAAAATCCACGCGATACACATGATTTAGCTTCAAATACTTGCGATATAAGTGATGTAGATTCAACTGCAGGCCAAACGAACGAGTTAGCTTCAAATCCATGCGAAACACATGATTTAGCTTAAAATCAATGCGATGTAGAAGGTTTAGCTTCAAAACCATGCGAAACAAATGATTGAGCTTCAAACAGTTGGGATATAGGTGGTATAGCTCCAACTGCATGCGAAACAAACGAGTTACCTTCAAATCCACGCGAAACACATGAGTTAGCTTCAAATCAATGCGATGTAGAAGGTTTAGCTTCAAATCCAAGCGAAACACATGATTTAGCTTCAAATAGTTGCGATATAAGTGATATAGATTCAAATACAGGCGAAACGAACGAGTTAGCTTCAAATCCATGTGAAACACATGATTCATTTGCAAATCAATGTGATGTAGAAGGTTCAGCTTCAAATCCATGCAAAACACGTGATTTAGCTTCCAATTAGTGCGAAGTAGAAGGATTAGTTTCAAATCCATGCGACACATATGATTTAGCTTCATATACTTGCGATATAAATAATATAGCTCCATATGCAGACTAATCAAACGAGTTAGCTTCAAAATCCACGCGATACACATGATTTAGCTTCAAATACTTGCGATATAAGTGATGTAGATTGAACTGCAGGCGCAACGAACGAGTTAGCTTCAAATCGATGCGAAACACATGATTTAGCTGCAAATCAATGCGATGTAGAAGGTTTAACTTCAAATCCATGCGATACACAAGATTTAGCTTCAAATCAATTCGATGTAGAAGGTTCAGCTTCAAATCCATGCGACACATATGATTCAGCTTCAAATACTTGCGATATAAGTGATATAGCTTCAAAAGCAGGCGGAACAAACGAGGTAGCTTCAGTTCTATGCGAAACAAATGACTAAGCTTCAAATCAATGCGAAGTAGAAGCCTTAGCTTCAAATCCATGCGAAACAAATGATTTAGATACAAATACTTGTGATATACATTATTTAGCTACAACTGCATGCGAAACAAACGAGTTAGCTTCAAATCCATGCGGAACACATGATTTAGCTGCAAATCAATGCGATGTAGAAGGTTTAGCTTCAAATCCATGCGAAACAAATGATTGAGCTTCAAACACTTGGGATATAGGTGGTATAGCTCCAACTGCATGCGAAACAAACGAGTTACCTTCAAATCCACGCGAAATACATGAGTTAGCTTCAAATCCATGCGACACATATGATTCAGCTTCAAATACTTGCGTTATAAGTGATATAGCTTCAAAAGCAGGAGGAACAAACGAGGTAGCTTCAGTTCTATGCGAAACAAATGATTTAGCTTCAAATCAATGCGAAGTAGAAGGCTTAGCTTCAAATCCATGCGAAACAAATGATTTAGCTTCAAATCCATGCCAAACACATGATTTAGCTTCAAATCCATGGGATGTAGAAGGTTTAGCTTCAAATCCATGCGAAACACATTATTTAGGTGTGAATCAGTGCGAAGTAGAAGGCTCAGGTTCAAAGCCATGCGATTTAAATGGTTCATCTTCAAATACTTGTGAAAGACATGATTTAGTTTCAACTGCATGCGAAACAAACGAGTTACCTTCAAATCCACGAGAAACACATGATTTAGCTTCAAATCAATGCGATGTAGAAGGTTTAGCTTCAAATCCATGCGAAACAAATGATTTAGCTTCAAATCCATGCCAAACACATGATTTAGCTTCAAATCCATGGGATGTAGAAGGTTTAGCTTCAAATCCATGCGAAACACATTATTTAGGTGTGAATCAGTGCGAAGTAGAAGGCTCAGGTTCAAAGCCATGCGATTTAAATGGTTCATCTTCAAATACTTGTGAAAGACATGATTTAGTTTCAACTGCATGCGAAACAAACGAGTTACCTTCAAATCCACGAGAAACACATGATTTAGCTTCAAATCAATGCGATGTAGAAGGTTAGCTTCAAATCCATGCGAAACACATGATTTAGCTGCAAATCAATGCGATGTAGGAGGTTTAGCTTCAAATCCATGAGAAACAAATGATTTAGCTTCAGATACTTGCGATCTAAATGATATAGATTCAACTGCATGCGAAAAAAACGATTCAGCTTCAAATCCAAGGGAAACACATGATTTAACTTCAAATCAATGCGAAGTAAAAGGCTTAGCTTCAAATCCATGCGAAACGAATGATTTAGCATCAAATGCTTGCGAATATAAGTGATATAGCTTCAAATGCAGGCGAAACAAACGAGTTAGCTTCAGATCCATGCGAAACACATGATTTAGCTTAAAATCAATGCGATGTAGACGGTTTAGCTTCAAATCCATGCGAAACAAATGATTGTGCTTCACACACTTGGGATATAGGTGTTATAGCTTCAACTGCATGCGAAACAAACGAGTTAGCTTCAAATCCATGCGAAACACTTGATTTAGCTGCAAATCAATGCGATGTAGAAGGTTTAGCTTCAAATCCATGCGAAACAAATGATTGAGCTTCAAACACTTGAGATATAGGTGGTATAGCTCCAACTGCATGCGAAACAAACGAGTTATCATCAAATCCACGCGAAACACATGAGTTAGCTTCAAATCAATGCGATGTAGAAGGTTTAGCTTCAAATCCATGTGAAACAAATGATTGAACTTCAAACACTTGGGATAAAGGTGATATAGCTTCAACTGCATGCGAAACAAACGAGTTACCTTCAAATCCACGCGAAACACATGAATTGGTTCAAATGAATGCGATGTAGAAGGTTTAGCTTCAAATCCAAGCGAAACACATGATTTAGCTTCAAATAGTTGCGATATAAGTGATATAGATTCAAATACAGGCGAAACGAACTAGTTAGCTTCAAATCCATGCGAAACACATGATTCATTTGCAAATCAATGCGATGTAGAAGGTTCAGCTTCAAATCCATGCAAAACACGTGATTTAGCTTCCAATTAATGCGAAGTGGAAGGTTTAGCTTCAAATCCAAGCGAAACACATGATTTAGCTTCAAATAGTTGCGATATAAGTGATATAGATTCAAATACAGGCGAAACGAACGAGTTAGCTTCAAATCCATGCGAAACACATGATTCATTTGCAAATCAATGCGATGTAGGAGGTTCAGCTTCAAATCCATGCCAAATTCGTGATTTAGCTTCCAATTAATGCGAAGTAGAAGGCTTAGCTTCAAATCCATGCGAAACAAATGATTTAGCTACAAATACTTGTGATATACATTATTTAGCTACAACTGCATGCGAAACAAACGAGTTACCTTCAAATCCAAGCGAAACACATGAGTTAGCTTCAAATCAATGCGATGTAGAAGGTTTAGCTTCAAATCCATGTGAAACAAATGATTGAGCTTCAAACACTTGGGTTAAAGGTGATTTAGCTTCAACTGCTTGCGAAACAATCGAGTTAGCTTCAAATCCGCGCGAAATACATGAGATAGCTTCAAATCCATGCGATGTAGAAGGTTTAGTTTCAAATCCAAGCGAAACACGTACTTTAGCTTCCTATTAATGCGAATTAGAAGGCTTAGCTTCTAATCCATGCGAAACACATGATTTAGCTACAAATCAATGCGATGTAGAAGGTTTAGCTTCAAATCCATGCGAAACAAATGATTTAGCTTCAAATCCATGCCAAGCACATGATTTAGCTTCAAATCCATGGGATGTAGAAGGTTTAGCTTCAAATCCATGCGAAACACATTATTTAGGTGTGAATCAGTGCGAAGTAGAAGGCTCAGGTTCAAAGCCATGCGATTTAAATGGTTCATCTTCAAATACTTGTGAAAGACATGATTTAGTTTCAACTGCTTGCGAAACAAACGAGTTACCTTCAAATCCACGAGAAACACATGATTTAGCTTCAAATCAATGCGATGTAGAAGGTTAGCTTCAAATCCATGCGAAACACATGATTTAGCTGCAAATCAATGCGATGTAGGAGGTTTAGCTTCAAATCCATGAGAAACAAATGATTTAGCTTCAGATACTTGCGATATAAATGATATAGATTCAACTGCATGCGAAAAAAACGATTCAGCTTCAAATCCAAGGGAAACACATGATTTAACTTCAAATCAATGCGAAGTAAAAGTCTTAGCTTCAAATCCATGCGAAACGAATGATTTAGCATCAAATGCTTGCGAATATAAGTGATATAGCTTCAAATGCAGGCGAAACAAACGTGTTAGCTTCAGATCCATGCGAAACACATGATTTAGCTTAAAATCAATGCGATGTAGACGGTTTAGCTTCAAATCCATGCGAAACAAATGATTGTGCTTCACACACTTGGGATATAGGTGTTATAGCTTCAACTGCATGCGAAACAAACGAGTTAGCTTCAAATCAATGCGATGTAGAAGGTTTAGCTTCAAATCCATGTGAAACAAATGATTGAGCTTCAAACACTTGGGTTAAAGGTGATTTAGCTTCAACTGCTTGCGAAACAATCGAGTTAGCTTCAAATCCGCGCGAAATACATGAGTTAGCTTCAAATCCATGCGATGTAGAAGGTTTAGTTTCAAATCCAAGCGAAACACGTACTTTAGCTTCCTATTAATGCGAATTAGAAGGCTTAGCTTCTAATCCATGCGAAACACATGATTTAGCTACAAATCAATGCGATGTAGAAGGTTTAGCTTCAAATCCATGCGAAACAAATGATTTAGCTTCAAATCCATGCCAAGCACATGATTTAGCTTCAAATCCATGGGATGTAGAAGGTTTAGCTTCAAATCCATGCGGAACACATTATTTAGGTGTGAATCAGTGCGAAGTAGAAGGCTCAGGTTCAAAGCCATGCGATTTAAATGGTTCATCTTCAAATACTTGTGAAAGACATGATTTAGTTTCAACTGCTTGCGAAACAAGCGAGTTACCTTCAAATCCACGAGAAACACATGATTTAGCTTCAAATCAATGCGATGTAGAAGGTTACCTTCAAATCCATGCGAAACACATGATTTAGCTGCAAATCAATGCGATGTAGGAGGTTTAGCTTCAAATCCATGAGAAACAAATGATTTAGCTTCAGATACTTGCGATATAAATGATATAGATTCAACTGCATGCGAAAAAAACGATTCAGCTTCAAATCCAAGGGAAACACATGATTTAACTTCAAATCAATGCGAAGTAAAAGTCTTAGCTTCAAATCCATGCGAAACGAATGATTTAGCATCAAATGCTTGCGAATATAAGTGATATAGCTTCAAATGCAGGCGAAACAAACGTGTTAGCTTCAGATCCATGCGAAACACATGATTTAGCTTAAAATCAATGCGATGTAGACGGTTTAGCTTCAAATCCATGCGAAACAAATGATTGTGCTTCACACACTTGGGATATAGGTGTTATAGCTTCAACTGCATGCGAAACAAACGAGTTAGCTTCAAATCAATGCGATGTAGAAGGTTTAGCTTCAAATCCATGTGAAACAAATGATTGAGCTTCAAACACTTGGGTTAAAGGTGATTTAGCTTCAACTGCTTGCGAAACAATCGAGTTAGCTTCAAATCCGCGCGAAATACATGAGTTAGCTTCAAATCCATGCGATGTAGAAGGTTTAGTTTCAAATCCAAGCGAAACACGTACTTTAGCTTCCTATTAATGCGAATTAGAAGGCTTAGCTTCTAATCCATGCGAAACACATGATTTAGCTACAAATCAATGCGATGTAGAAGGTTTAGCTTCAAATCCATGCGAAACAAATGATTTAGCTTCAAATCCATGCCAAGCACATGATTTAGCTTCAAATCCATGGGATGTAGAAGGTTTAGCTTCAAATCCATGCGGCACATATGATTTAGCTTCAAATACTTGCGATATAAGTGATATAGCTTCACAAGCAGGAGGAACAAACGAGGTAGCTTCAGTTCTATGCGAAACAAATGATTAAGCTTCAAATCAATGCGAAGTAGAAGGCTTAGCTCCAAATCCATGCGAAACAAATGATTTAGCTTCAAACACTTGGGGTATATGTGATATAGCTTCAAATGCAGTCCAATCAAACGAGTTAGCTTCAAAATCCACGCGATACACATGATTTAGCTTCAAATACTTGAGATATGAGTGATGTAGATTCAACTGCAGGCGCAACGAACGAGTTAGCTTCAAATCCATGCGAAACACATGATTTAGCTGCAAATCAATGCGATGTAGAAGGTTTAGCTCCAAATCCATGCGAAACAAATGATTTAGCTTCAATCACTTGGGGTATAAGTGATATAGCTTCAAATGCAGACTAATCAAACGAGTTAGCTTCAAAATCCACGCGATACACATGATTTAGCTTCAAATACTTGCGATACAAGTGATGTAGATTCAACTGCAGGCGCAACGAACGAGTTAGCTTCAAATCCATGCGAAACACATGATTTAGCTGCAAATCAATGCGATGTAGAAGGTTTAGCGTCAAATCCATGCGATACACAAGATTTAGCTTCAAATCAATTCGATGTAGAAGGTTCAGCTTCAAATCCATGCGAAACAAATGATTTAGCTACAAATACTCGTGATATACACTATTTAGCTACAACTGCATGCGAAACAAACGAGTTAGCTTCAAATCCATGCGAAACACATGATTTAGCTTAAAATCAATGCGATGTAGAAGGTTTAGCTTCAAATCCATGTGAAACAAATGAATTGGTTCAAATGAATGCGATGTAGAAGGTTTAGCTTCAAATCCAAGCGAAACACATGATTTAGCTTCAAATAGTTGCGATATAAGTGATATAGATTCAAATACAGGCGAAACGAACTAGTTAGCTTCAAATCCATGCGAAACACATGATTCATTTGCAAATCAATGCGATGTAGAAGGTTCAGCTTCAAATCCATGCAAAACACGTGATTTAGCTTCCAATTAATGCGAAGTGGAAGGTTTAGCTTCAAATCCAAGCGAAACACATGATTTAGCTTCAAATAGTTGCGATATAAGTGATATAGATTCAAATACAGGCGAAACGAACGAGTTAGCTTCAAATCCATGCGAAACACATGATTCATTTGCAAATCAATGCGATGTAGAAGGTTCAGCTTCAAATCCATGCCAAATTCGAGATTTAGCTTCCAATTAATGCGAAGTAGAAGGCTTAGCTTCAAATCCATGCGAAACAAATGGTTTAGCTTCAAACACTTGGGGTATAAGTGATATAGCTTCAAATGCAGACTAATCAAACGAGTTAGCTTCAAAATCCACGCGATACACATGATTTAGCTTCAAATACTTGCGATATAAGTGATGTAGATTCAATTGCAGGCGAAACGAACGAGTTAGCTTCAACTCCATGCGAAACACATGATTTAGCGTCAAATCAGTGCGATGTAGAAGGTTTAGCTTCAAATCCATGCGATACACAAGATTTAGCTTCAAATCAATTCGATGTAGAAGGTTCAGCTTCAAAACCATGCGGCACATATGATTTAGCTTCAAATACTTGCGATATAAGTGATATAGCTTCACAAGCAGGAGGAACAAACGAGGTAGCTTCAGTTCTATGCGAAACAAATGATTAAGCTTCAAATCAATGCGAAGTAGAAGGCTTAGCTCCAAATCCATGCGAAACAAATGATTTAGCTTCAAACACTTGGGGTATATGTGATATAGCTTCAAATGCAGTCCAATCAAACGAGTTAGCTTCAAAATCCACGCGATACACATGATTTAGCTTCAAATACTTGAGATATGAGTGATGTAGATTCAACTGCAGGCGCAACGAACGAGTTAGCTTCAAATCCATGCGAAACACATGATTTAGCTGCAAATCAATGCGATGTAGAAGGTTTAGCTCCAAATCCATGCGAAACAAATGATTTAGCTTCAAACACTTGGGGTATAAGTGATATAGCTTCAAATGCAGACTAATCAAACGAGTTAGCTTCAAAATCCACGCGATACACATGATTTAGCTTCAAATACTTGCGATATAAGTGATGTAGATTCAACTGCAGGCGCAACGAACGAGTTAGCTTCAAATCCATGCGAAACACATGATTTAGCTGCAAATCAATGCGATGTAGAAGGTTTAGCGTCAAATCCATGCGATACACAAGATTTAGCTTCAAATCAATTCGATGTAGAAGGTTCAGCTTCAAATCCATGCGAATCAAATGATTTAGCTACAAATACCCGTGATATACACTATTTAGCTACAACTGCATGCGAAACAAACGAGTTAGCTTCAAATCCATGCGAAACACATGATTTAGCTTAAAATCAATGCGATGTAGAAGGTTTAGCTTCAAATCCATGCGAAACAAATGATTGAGCTTCAAACACTTGGGATATAGGTGGTATAGCTCCAACTGCATGCGAAACAAACGAGTTAACGTCAAATCCACGCGAAACACATGAATTGGTTCAAATGAATGCGATGTAGAAGGTTTAGCTTCAAATCCAAGCGAAACACATGATTTAGCCTCAAATAGATGCGATATAAGTGATATAGATTCAAATACAGGCGAAACGAACTAGTTAGCTTCAAATCCATGCGAAACACATGATTCATTTGCAAATCAATGCGATGTAGAAGGTTCAGCTTCAAATCCAAGCAAAACACGTGATTTAGCTTCCAATTAATGCGAAGTAGAAGGTTTAGCTCCAAATCCATGCGAAACAAATGATTTATCTTCAAACACTTGGGGTATAAGTGATATAGCTTCAAATGCAGACTAATCAAACGAGTTAGCTTCAAAATCCACGCGATACACATGATTTAGCTTCAAATACTTGCGACATAAGTGATGTAGATTCAACTGCAGGCGAAACGAACGAGTTAGCTTCAAATCCATGCGAAACACATGATTTAGCTTCAAATCAATGCGATGTAGAAGGTTTAGCTTCAAATCCATGCGATACACAAGATTTAGCTTCAAATCAATTCGATGTAGAAGGTTCAGCTTCAAATCCATGCAACACATATGATTTAGCTTCAAATACTTGCGATATAAGTGATATAGCTTCAACAGCAGGAGGAACAAACGAGGTAGCTTCAGTTCTATGCGAAACAAATGATTTAGCTTCAAATCAATGCGAAGTAGCAGGCTTAGCTTCAAATCCATGCGAAACAAATGATTTAGATACAAAAACTCGTGATGTACATTATATAGCTACAACTGCATGCGAAACAAACGAGTTAGCTTCATATCCATGCGAAACACATGATTTAGCTTAAAATCAATGCGATGTAGAAGGTTTAGCTTCAAAACCATGTAAAACAAATGATTGAGCTTCAAACACTTGGGATAAAGGTGATATAGCTTCAACTGCATGCGAAACAATCGAGTTACCTTCAAATCCACGCGAAACACATGAATTGGTTCAAATGGATGCGATGTAGAAAGTTTAGCTTCAAATCCAAGCGAAACACATAATTTAGCTTCAAATACTTGCGATATAAGTGATATAGATTCAAATACAGGCGAAACGAACGAGTTAGCTTCAATTCCATGCGAAACACATGATTTAGCTGCAAATCAATGCGATGTAGAAGGTTTAGCTCCAAATCCATGCGAAACAAATGATTTAGATTCAAACACTTGGGGTATAAGTGATATAGCTTCAAATACAGACTAATCAAACGAGTTAGCTTCAAAATCCACGCGATACACATGATTTAGCTTCAAATCAATGCGATGTAGAAGGTTTAGCTTCAAATCCATGCGATACACAAGATTTAGCTTCAAATCAATTCGATGTAGAAGGTTCAGCTTCAAATCCATGCAACACATATGACTTAGCTTCAAATACTTGCGATATAAGTGATATAGCTTCAGCAGCAGGAGGAACAAACGAGGTAGCTTCAGTTCTATGCGAAACAAATGATTTAGCTTCAAATCAATGCGAAGTAACAGGCTTAGCTTCAAATCCATGCGAAACAAATGATTTAGCTACAAATACTCGTGATGTACATTATATAGCTACAACTGCATGCGAGACAAACGAGTTAGCTTCAAATCCAAGCGAAACACATGATTTAGCTTCAAATAGTTGCGATATAAGTGATATAGATTCAAATACAGGCGAAACGAACGAGTTAGCTTCAAATCCATGCGAAACACATGATTCATTTGCAAATCAATGCGATGTAGAAGGTTCAGCTTCAAATCCATGCAAAACACGTGATTTAGCTTCCAATTAATGCGAAGTAGAAGGATTAGCTACAAATCCATGCGAAACAAATGGTTTAGATTCAAATACTTGTGATATACGTTATTTAGATTTATCTGTATGCGCAACGAACGAGTTAGCTTCAATTCCATGCGAAACACATGATTTAGCTGCAAATCAATGCGATGTAGAAGGTTTAGCTCCAAATCCATGCGAAACAAATGATTTAGCTTCAAACACTTGGGGTATAAGTGATATAGCTTCAAATACAGACTAATCCAACGAGTTAGCTTCAAAATCCACGCGATACACATGATTTAGCTACAAATACTTGCGATATAAGTGATGTAGATTCAACTGCAGGCGAAACGAACGAGTTAGCTTCAAATCCATGCGAAACACATGATTTAGATTCAAATCAATGCGATGTAGAAGGTTTAGCTTCGGATCCATGCGATACACAAGATTTAGCATCTAATCAACTCGATGTAGAAGGTTCAGCTTCAAATCCATGCGACAGACATGATTTAGCTTCAAATACTTGCGATATAAATGATATAGCTCCATATGCAGGCGAATCGAACGAGTTAGCTTCAAAATCCACGCGATACACATGATTTAACTTCAAATACTTGCGATATGAGTGATGTAGATTCAACTGCAGGCGCAACGAACGAGTTAGCTTCAAATCCATGCGAAACACATGATTTAGCTACAAATCAATGCGATGTAGAAGGTTTAGCTTCAAATCCATGCGATACACAAGATTTAGCTTCAAATCAATTCGATGTAGAGGGTTCAGCTTCAAATCCATGCGACACATATGATTTAGCTTCAAATACTTGCGATATAAGTGATATAGCTTCAAAAGGGGGAGGAACAAACGAGGTAGCTTCAGTTCTATGCGAAACAAATGATTTAGCTTCAAACCAATGCGAAGTAACAGGCTTAGCTTATAATCCATGGGAAACAAATGATTTAGCTTCAAATACTTGTGATAAACGTTATTGAGATTTAACTGTATGCGCAACGAACGAGTTAGCTTCAAATCCATGCGAAACAAATGATTTAGCTTCAAACACTTGGGGTATATGTGATATAGCTTCAAATGCAGTCCAATCAAACGAGTTAGCTTCAAAATCCACGCGATACACATGATTTAGCTTCAAATACTTGCGATATGAGTGATGTAGATTCAACTGCAGGCGCAACGAACGAGTTAGCTTCAAATCCATGCGAAACACATGATTTAGCTGCAAATCAATGCGATGTAGAAGGTTTAGCTTCAAATCCATGCGATACACAAGATTTAGCTTCAAATCAATTCGATGTAGAGGGTTCAGCTTCAAATCCATGCGACACATATGATTTAGCTTCAAATACTTGTGATATAAGTGATATAGCTTCAAAAGCAGGAGGAACAAACGAGGTAGCTTCAGTTCTATGCGAAACAAACGATTTAGCTTCAAATCAATGCGAAGTAGAAGGCTTAGCTTCAAATCCATGCGAAACACGTGTTCTAGCTTCCAATTAATGCGAAGTAGAAGGCTTAGCTTCAAATCCATGCGAAACAAATGGTTTTGCTTCAAATACTTGTGATATACGTTATTTAGATTTATCTGTATGCGCAACGGACGAGTTACCTTCAAATCCACGCGAAACACATGAGTTAGCTTCAAATCAATGCGATGTAGAAGGTTTAGCTTCAAATCCATGTGAAACAAATGATTGAACTTCAAACACTTGGGATAAAGGTGATATAGCTTCAACTGCATGCGAAACAAACGAGTTACCTTCAAATCCACGCGAAACACATGAATTGGTTCAAATGAATGCGATGTAGAAGGTTTAGCTTCAAATCCAAGCGAAACACATGATTTAGCCTCAAATAGATGCGATATAAGTGATATAGATTCAAATACAGGCGAAACGAACTAGTTAGCTTCAAATCCATGCGAAACACATGATTCATTTGCAAATCAATGCGATGTAGAAGGTTCAGCTTCAAATCCAAGCAAAACACGTGATTTAGCTTCCAATTAATGCGAAGTAGAAGGTTTAGCTCCAAATCCATGCGAAACAAATGATTTATCTTCAAACACTTGGGGTATAAGTGATATAGCTTCAAATGCAGACTAATCAAACGAGTTAGCTTCAAAATCCACGCGATACACATGATTTAGCTTCAAATACTTGCGACATAAGTGATGTAGATTCAACTGCAGGCGAAACGAACGAGTTAGCTTCAAATCCATGCGAAACACATGATTTAGCTTCAAATCAATGCGATGTAGAAGGTTTAGCTTCAAATCCATGCGATACACAAGATTTAGCTTCAAATCAATTCGATGTAGAAGGTTCAGCTTCAAATCCATGCAACACATATGATTTAGCTTCAAATACTTGCGATATAAGTGATATAGCTTCAACAGCAGGAGGAACAAACGAGGTAGCTTCAGTTCTATGCGAAACAAATGATTTAGCTTCAAATCAATGCGAAGTAGCAGGCTTAGCTTCAAATCCATGCGAAACAAATGATTTAGATACAAATACTCGTGATGTACATTATATAGCTACAACTGCATGCGAAACAAACGAGTTAGCTTCAAATCCATGCGAAACACATGATTTAGCTTAAAATCAATGCGATGTAGAAGGTTTAGCTTCAAAACCATGTAAAACAAATGATTGAGCTTCAAACACTTGGGATAAAGGTGATATAGCTTCAACTGCATGCGAAACAATCGAGTTACCTTCAAATCCACGCGAAACACATGAATTGGTTCAAATGGATGCGATGTAGAAAGTTTAGCTTCAAATCCAAGCGAAACACATAATTTAGCTTCAAATACTTGCGATATAAGTGATATAGATTCAAATACAGGCGAAACGAACGAGTTAGCTTCAATTCCATGCGAAACACATGATTTAGCTGCAAATCAATGCGATGTAGAAGGTTTAGCTCCAAATCCATGCGAAACAAATGATTTAGCTTCAAACACTTGGGGTATAAGTGATATAGCTTCAAATACAGACTAATCAAACGAGTTAGCTTCAAAATCCACGCGATACACATGATTTAGCTTCAAATCGATGCGATGTAGAAGGTTTAGCTTCAAATCCATGCGATACACAAGATTTAGCTTCAAATCAATTCGATGTAGAAGGTTCAGCTTCAAATCCATGCAACACATATGACTTAGCTTCAAATACTTGCGATATAAGTGATATAGCTTCAGCAGCAGGAGGAACAAACGAGGTAGCTTCAGTTCTATGCGAAACAAATGATTTAGCTTCAAATCAATGCGAAGTAGCAGGCTTAGCTTCAAATCCATGCGAAACAAATGATTTAGCTACAAATACTCGTGATGTACATTATATAGCTACAACTGCATGCGAAACAAACGAGTTAGCTTCAAATCCAAGCGAAACACATGATTTAGCTTCAAATAGTTGCGATATAAGTGATATAGATTCAAATACAGGCGAAACGAACGAGTTAGCTTCAAATCCATGCGAAACACATGATTCATTTGCAAATCAATGCGATGTAGAAGGTTCAGCTTCAAATCCATGCAAAATTCGTGATTTAGCTTCCAATTAATGCGAAGTAGAAGGCTTAGCTTCAAATCCATGCGAAACAAATGGTTTAGCTTCAAATACTTGTGATATACGTTATTTAGATTTATCTGTATGCGCAACGAACGAGTTAGCTTCAAATCCATGCGAAACACATGATTTAGCTGCAAATCAATGCGATGTAGAAGGTTTAGCTCCAAATCCATGCGAAACAAATGATTTAGCATCAAACACTTGGGGTATATGTGATATAGCTTCAAATGCAGACTAATCAAACGAATTAGCTTCAAAATCCACGCGATACACATGATTTAGCTTCAAATACTTGCGATATAAGTGATGTAGATTCAATTGCAGGCGAAACGAACGAGTTAGCTTCAAATCCATGCGAAACACATGATTTAGCGTCAAATCAATGCGATGTAGAAGGTTTAGCTTCAAATCCATGCGATACACAAGATTTAGCTTCAAATCAATTTGATGTAGAAGGTTCAGCTTCAAATCCATGCGACACAGATGATTTAGCTTCAAATACTTGCGATATAAGTGATATAGCTTCAAAAGCAGGAGGAACAAACGAGGTAGCTTCAGTTCTATGCGAAACAAATGATTTAGCTTCAAATCAATGCGAAGTAGAAGGCTTAGCTTCAAATCCATGCGAAACAAATGATTTAGCTACAAATACTTGCGATATACATTATTTAGCTACAAATGCATGCGAAACAAACGAGTTACCTTAAAATCCACGCGAAACACATGAGTTAGCTTCAAATCAATGCGATGTAGAAGGTACAGCTTCAAATCCATGCAAAACACGTGATTTAGCTTCCAATTAATGCGAAGTAGAAGGATTACCTACAAATCCATGCGAAACAAATGGTTTAGATTCAAATACTTGTGATATACGTTATTTAGATTTATCTGTATGCGCAACGAACGAGTTAGCTTCAATTCCATGCGAAACACATGATTTAGCTTCAAATCAATGCGAAGTAGAAGGCTTAGCTTCAAATCCATGCGAAACAAATGATTTAGCTACAAATACTTGTGATATACATTATTTAGCTACAACTGCATGCGAAACAAACGAGTTAGGTTCAAATCCATGCGAAACACATGATTTAGCTTAAAATCAATGCGAAGTAGACGGTTTAGCTTCAAATCCATGCGAAACAAATGATTGAGCTTCACACACTTGGGATATAGGTGTTATAGCTTCAACTGCATGCGAAATAAACGAGTTACCTTCAAATCCAAGCGAAACACATGAGTTAGCTTCAAATCAATGCGATGTAGAAGGTTTGGCTTCAAATCCATGCGAAACACATAATTTAGCTTCAAATACTAGCGATATAAGTGATATAGATACAAATACAGGCGAAACGAACGAGTTAGCTTCAATTCCATGCGAAACACATGATTTAGCTGCAAATCAATGCGATGTAGAAGGTTTAGCTCCAAATCCATGCGAAACAAATGATTTAGCTACAAATACTCGTGATATACATTATATAGCTACAACTGCATGCGAAACAAACGAGTTAGCTTCAAATCCATGCGAAACACATGATTTAGCTTAAAATCAATGCGATGTAGAAGGTTTAGCTTCAAAACCATGTAAAACAAATGATTGAGCTTCAAACACTTGGGATAAAGGTGATATAGCTTCAACTGCATGCGAAACAATCGAGTTACCTTCAAATCCACGCGAAACACATGAATTGGTTCAAATGGATGCGATGTAGAAAGTTTAGTTTCAAATCCAAGCGAAACACATAATTTAGCTTCAAATACTTGCGATATAAGTGATATAGATTCAAATACAGGCGAAACGAACGAGTTAGCTTCAATTCCATGCGAAACACATGATTTAGCTGCAAATCAATGCGATGTAGAAGGTTTAGCTCCAAATCCATGCGAAACAAATGATTTAGCTTCAAACACTTGGGGTATAAGTGATATTGCTTCAAATACAGACTAATCAAACGAGTTAGCTTCAAAATCCACGCGATACACATGATTTAGCTTCAAATACTTGCGATATAAGTGATGTAGATTCAACTGCAGGCGAAAGGAACGAGTTAGCTTCAAATCGATGCGAAACACATGATTTAGCTCCAAATCAATTCGATGTAGAAGGTTCAGCTTCAAATCCATGCAACACAAATGATTTAGCTTCAAATACTTGCGATATAAGTGATATAGCTTCAGCAGCAGGAGGAACAAACGAGGTAGCTTCAGTTCTATGCGAAACAAATGATTTAGCTTCAAATCAATGCGAAGTAGCAGGCTTAGCTTCAAATCCATGCGAAACAAATGATTTAGCTACAAATACTCGTGATGTACATTATTTAGCTACAACTGCATGCGAAACAAACGAGTTAGCTTCAAATCCATGCGAAACACATGATTTAGCTTAAAATCAATGCGATGTAGAAGGTTTAGCTTCAAAACCATGTGAAACAAATGATTGAGCTTCAAACACTTGGGATAAATGTGATATAGCTTCAACTGCATGCGAAACAAACGAGTTACCTTCAAATCCACGCGAAACACATGAATTGGTTCAAATGAATGCGATGTAGAAGGTTTAGCTTCAAATCCAAGCGAAACACATGATTTAGCTTCAAATACTTGCGATATAAGTGATATAGATTCAAATACAGGCGAAACGAACGAGTTAGCTTCAAATCCATGCGAAACACATGATTCATTTGCAAATCAATGCGATGTAGAAGGTTCAGCTTCAAATCCATCCAAAACACGTGATTTAGCTTCCAATTAATGCGATGTAGAAGGCTTAGCTTCAAATCCATGCGAAACAAATGGTTCAGCTTCAAATACTTGTGATGTACGTTATTTAGATTTATCTGTATGCGCAACGAACGAGTTAGCTTCAAATCCATGCGATACACAAGATTTAGCTGCAAATCAATGCGATGTAGAAGGTTCAGCTTCAACTCCATGCGACACATATGATTTAGCTTCAGATACTTGCGATATAAATGATATAGCTCCATATGCAGGCGAATAAAACGAGTTAGCTTCAAAATCCACGCGATATACATGATTCAGCTTCAAATACTTGCGATATAAGTGATGTAGATTCAACTGCAGGCGAAACGAACGAGTTAGCTTCAAATCCATGCGAAACACATGATTTAGCTTCAAATCAATGCGATGTAGAAGGTTTAGCTTCAAATCCATGCGATACACAAGATTTAGCTTCAAATCAATTCGATGTAGAAAGTTCAGCTTCAAATCCATGCGACACATATGATTTAGCTTCAAATACTTGCGATATAAGTGATATAGCTTCAAAAGCAGGAGGAACAAACGAGGTAGCTTCAGTTCTATGCAAACAAATGATTTAGCTTCAAATTAATGCGAAGTAGAAGGCTTAGTTTCAAATCCATGCGAAAGAAATGATTGAGCTTCAAATACTTGCGATATAATTGATATAGTTTCAAATGCAGGCGAAACGAACGAGTTAGCTGCAAATCGATGCGAAACACATGATTTAGCTTCAAATCAATGCGAAGTAGCAGGTTTAACTTCAAATCCATGGCAAACACATGATTTAGCTTCAAATCCATGGGATGTAGAATGTTTAGCTTCAAATCCATGCGAAACACATTATTTAGGTGCAAATCAGTGCGAAGTAGAAGGCTCAGGTTCAAAGCCATGCGATTCAAATGGTTCATCTTCAAATAGTTGTGAAAGACATGATTTAGCTACAACTGCATGCGAAACAAACGAGTTACCTTCAAATCCACGCGAAAGACATGATTTAGCTTCAAATCAATGTGATGTAGAAGGCTTAGCTTCAAATCCATGCAAAACACATGATTTAGTATCCAATCAATGCGAAGTAGAAGGCTTAGCTTCAAATCCATGCGAAACAAATGATTTAGCTTCAAGCACTTGGGGTATAAGTGATATAGCTTCAAATACAGACTAATCAAACGAGTTAGCTTCAAAATCCACGCGATACACATGATTTAGCTTCAAATACTTGCGATATAAGTGATGTAGATTCAACTGCAGGCGAAACGAACGAGTTAGCTTCAAATCCATGCGAAACACATGATTTAGCTTCAAATCAATGCGATGTAGAAGGTTTAGCTTCAAATCCATGCGATACACAAGATTTAGCTTCAAATCAATTCGATGTAGAAGGTTCAGCTTCAAATCCATGCAACACATATGATTTAGCTTCAAATACTTGCGATATAAGTAATATAGCTTCAACAGCAGGAGGAACAAACGAGGTAGCTTCAGTTCTATGCGAAACAAATGATTTAGCTTCAAATCAATGCGAAGTAGCAGGCTTAGCTTCAAATCCATGCGAAACAAATGATTTAGTTACAAATACTCGTGATATACATTATATAGCTACAACTGCATGCGAAACAAACGAGTTAGCTTCAAATCCATGCGAAACACATGATTTAGCTTAAAATCAATGCGATGTAGAAGGTTTAGCTTCAAAACCATGTAAAACAAATGATTGAGCTTCAAACACTTGGGATAAAGGTGATATAGCTTCAACTGCATGCGAAACAATCGAGTTACCTTCAAATCCACGCGAAACACATGAATTGGTTCAAATGGATGCGATGTAGAAAGTTTAGTTTCAAATCCAAGCGAAACACATAATTTAGCTTCAAATACTTGCGATATAAGTGATATAGATTCAAATACAGGCGAAACGAACGAGTTAGCTTCAATTCCATGCGAAACACATGATTTAGCTGCAAATCAATGCGATGTAGAAGGTTTAGCTCCAAATCCATGCGAAACAAATGATTTAGCTTCAAACACTTGGGGTATAAGTGATATTGCTTCAAATACAGACTAATCAAACGAGTTAGCTTCAAAATCCACGCGATACACATGATTTAGCTTCAAATACTTGCGATATAAGTGATGTAGATTCAACTGCAGGCGAAAGGAACGAGTTAGGTTCAAATCGATGCGAAACACATGATTTAGCTCCAAATCAATTCGATGTAGAAGGTTCAGCTTCAAATCCATGCAACACATATGATTTAGCTTCAAATACTTGCGATATAAGTGATATAGCTTCAGCAGCAGGAGGATCAAACGAGGTAGCTTCAGTTCTATGCGAAACAAATGATTTAGCTTCAAATCAATGCGAAGTAGCAGGCTTAGCTTCAAATCCATGCGAAACAAATGATTTAGCTACAAATACTCGTGATGTACATTATTTAGCTACAACTGCATGCGAAACAAACGAGTTAGCTTCAAATCCATGCGAAACACATGATTTAGCTTAAAATCAATGCGATGTAGAAGGTTTAGCTTCAAAACCATGTGAAACAAATGATTGAGCTTCAAACACTTGGGATAAATGTGATATAGCTTCAACTGCATGCGAAACAAACGAGTTACCTTCAAATCCACGCGAAACACATGAATTGGTTCAAATGAATGCGATGTAGAAGGTTTAGCTTCAAATCCAAGCGAAACACATGATTTAGCTTCAAATACTTGCGATATAAGTGATATAGATTCAAATACAGGCGAAACGAACGAGTTAGCTTCAAATCCATGCGAAACACATGATTCATTTGCAAATCAATGCGATGTAGAAGGTTCAGCTTCAAATCCATCCAAAACACGTGATTTAGCTTCCAATTAATGCGATGTAGAAGGCTTAGCTTCAAATCCATGCGAAACAAATGGTTCAGCTTCAAATACTTGTGATGTACGTTATTTAGATTTATCTGTATGCGCAACGAACGAGTTAGCTTCAAATCCATGCGATACACAAGATTTAGCTGCAAATCAATGCGATGTAGAAGGTTCAGCTTCAACTCCATGCGACACATATGATTTAGCTTCAGATACTTGCGATATAAATGATATAGCTCCATATGCAGGCGAATAAAACGAGTTAGCTTCAAAATCCACGCGATATACATGATTCAGCTTCAAATACTTGCGATATAAGTGATGTAGATTCAACTGCAGGCGAAACGAACGAGTTACCTTCAAATCCACGCGAAACACATGAATTGGTTCAAATGGATGCGATGTAGAAAGTTTAGTTTCAAATCCAAGCGAAACACATAATTTAGCTTCAAATACTTGCGATATAAGTGATATAGATTCAAATACAGGCGAAACGAACGAGTTAGCTTCAATTCCATGCGAAACACATGATTTAGCTGCAAATCAATGCGATGTAGAAGGTTTAGCTCCAAATCCATGCGAAACAAATGATTTAGCTTCAAACACTTGGGGTATAAGTGATATTGCTTCAAATACAGACTAATCAAACGAGTTAGCTTCAAAATCCACGCGATACACATGATTTAGCTTCAAATACTTGCGATATAAGTGATGTAGATTCAACTGCAGGCGAAAGGAACGAGTTAGCTTCAAATCGATGCGAAACACATGATTTAGCTCCAAATCAATTCGATGTAGAAGGTTCAGCTTCAAATCCATGCAACACATATGATTTAGCTTCAAATACTTGCGATATAAGTGATATAGCTTCAGCAGCAGGAGGATCAAACGAGGTAGCTTCAGTTCTATGCGAAACAAATGATTTAGCTTCAAATCAATGCGAAGTAGCAGGCTTAGCTTCAAATCCATGCGAAACAAATGATTTAGCTACAAATACTCGTGATGTACATTATTTAGCTACAACTGCATGCGAAACAAACGAGTTAGCTTCAAATCCATGCGAAACACATGATTTAGCTTAAAATCAATGCGATGTAGAAGGTTTAGCTTCAAAACCATGTGAAACAAATGATTGAGCTTCAAACACTTGGGATAAATGTGATATAGCTTCAACTGCATGCGAAACAAACGAGTTACCTTCAAATCCACGCGAAACACATGAATTGGTTCAAATGAATGCGATGTAGAAGGTTTAGCTTCAAATCCAAGCGAAACACATGATTTAGCTTCAAATACTTGCGATATAAGTGATATAGATTCAAATACAGGCGAAACGAACGAGTTAGCTTCAAATCCATGCGAAACACATGATTCATTTGCAAATCAATGCGATGTAGAAGGTTCAGCTTCAAATCCATCCAAAACACGTGATTTAGCTTCCAATTAATGCGATGTAGAAGGCTTAGCTTCAAATCCATGCGAAACAAATGGTTCAGCTTCAAATACTTGTGATGTACGTTATTTAGATTTATCTGTATGCGCAACGAACGAGTTAGCTTCAAATCCATGCGATACACAAGATTTAGCTGCAAATCAATGCGATGTAGAAGGTTCAGCTTCAACTCCATGCGACACATATGATTTAGCTTCAGATACTTGCGATATAAATGATATAGCTCCATATGCAGGCGAATAAAACGAGTTAGCTTCAAAATCCACGCGATATACATGATTCAGCTTCAAATACTTGCGATATAAGTGATGTAGATTCAACTGCAGGCGAAACGAACGAGTTACCTTCAAATCCACGCGAAACACATGAATTGGTTCAAATGGATGCGATGTAGAAAGTTTAGTTTCAAATCCAAGCGAAACACATAATTTAGCTTCAAATACTTGCGATATAAGTGATATAGATTCAAATACAGGCGAAACGAACGAGTTAGCTTCAATTCCATGCGAAACACATGATTTAGCTGCAAATCAATGCGATGTAGAAGGTTTAGCTCCAAATCCATGCGAAACAAATGATTTAGCTTCAAACACTTGGGGTATAAGTGATATTGCTTCAAATACAGACTAATCAAACGAGTTAGCTTCAAAATCCACGCGATACACATGATTTAGCTTCAAATACTTGCGATATAAGTGATGTAGATTCAACTGCAGGCGAAAGGAACGAGTTAGCTTCAAATCGATGCGAAACACATGATTTAGCTCCAAATCAATTCGATGTAGAAGGTTCAGCTTCAAATCCATGCAACACATATGATTTAGCTTCAAATACTTGCGATATAAGTGATATAGCTTCAGCAGCAGGAGGAACAAACGAGGTAGCTTCAGTTGTATGCGAAACAAATGATTTAGCTTCAAATCAATGCGAAGTAGCAGGCTTAGCTTCAAATCCATGCGAAACAAATGATTTAGCTACAAATACTCGTGATGTACATTATTTAGCTACAACTGCATGCGAAACAAACGAGTTAGCTTCAAATCCATGCGAAACACATGATTTAGCTTAAAATCAATGCGATGTAGAAGGTTTAGCTTCAAAACCATGTGAAACAAATGATTGAGCTTCAAACACTTGGGATAAATGTGATATAGCTTCAACTGCATGCGAAACAAACGAGTTACCTTCAAATCCACGCGAAACACATGAATTGGTTCAAATGAATGCGATGTAGAAGGTTTAGCTTCAAATCCAAGCGAAACACATGATTTAGCTTCAAATACTTGCGATATAAGTGATATAGATTCAAATACAGGCGAAACGAACGAGTTAGCTTCAAATCCATGCGAAACACATGATTCATTTGCAAATCAATGCGATGTAGAAGGTTCAGCTTCAAATCCATCCAAAACACGTGATTTAGCTTCCAATTAATGCGATGTAGAAGGCTTAGCTTCAAATCCATGCGAAACAAATGGTTCAGCTTCAAATACTTGTGATGTACGTTATTTAGATTTATCTGTATGCGCAACGAACGAGTTAGCTTCAAATCCATGCGATACACAAGATTTAGCTGCAAATCAATGCGATGTAGAAGGTTCAGCTTCAACTCCAAGCGACACATATGATTTAGCTTCAGATACTTGCGATATAAATGATATAGCTCCATATGCAGGCGAATAAAACGAGTTAGCTTCAAAATCCACGCGATATACATGATTCAGCTTCAAATACTTGCGATATAAGTGATGTAGATTCAACTGCAGGCGAAACGAACGAGTTAGCTTCAAATCCATGCGAAACACATGATTTAGCTTCAAATCAATGCGATGTAGAAGGTTTAGCTTCAAATCCATGCGATACACAAGATTTAGCTTCAAATCAATTCGATGTAGAAAGTTCAGCTTCAAATCCATGCGACACATATGATTTAGCTTCAAATACTTGCGATATAATTGATATAGTTTCAAATGCAGGCGAAACGAACGAGTTAGCTGCAAATCGATGCGAAACACATGATTTAGCTTCAAATCAATGCGAAGTAGCAGGTTTAACTTCAAATCCATGGCAAACACATGATTTAGCTTCAAATCCATGGGATGTAGAATGTTTAGCTTCAAATCCATGCGAAACACATTATTTAGGTGCAAATCAGTGCGAAGTAGAAGGCTCAGGTTCAAAGCCATGCGATTCAAATGGTTCATCTTCAAATAGTTGTGAAAGACATGATTTAGCTACAACTGCATGCGAAACAAACGAGTTACCTTCAAATCCACGCGAAAGACATGATTTAGCTTCAAATCAATGTGATGTAGAAGGCTTAGCTTCAAATCCATGCAAAACACATGATTTAGTATCCAATCAATGCGAAGTAGAAGGCTTAGCTTCAAATCCATGCGAAACAAATGATTTAGCTACAAATACTTGTGATATACATTATTTAGCTACAACTGCATGCGAAACAAACGAGTTAGCTTCAAATCCATGCGAAACACATGATTTAGCTTAAAATCTATGCGATGTAGAAGGATCAGCTTCAAATCCATGCGAAACAAATGATTGAACTTCAAACACTTGGGATAATGGTGATATAGCTTCAACTGCATGCGAAACAAATGAGTTACCTTCAAATCCACGCGAAACACTTGAATTGATTCAAATGAATGCGATGTAGAAGGTTTAGCTTCAAATCCAAGCGAAACACATGATTTAGATTCAAATCAATGCGATGTAGAAGGTTTAGCTTCAAATCCATGCGATGTAGAAGGTTTAGCTTCAAATCAATTCGATGTAGAAGGTTTAGCTTCAAATCCATGCGATGTAGAAGGTTTAGCTTCAAATCAATTCGATGTAGAAGGTTTAGCTTCAAATCCATGCGAAACAAATGATTTAGCTACAAATACTTGTGATATACATTATTTAGCTACAACTGCATGCGAAACAAACGAGTTAGGTTCAAATCCATGCGAAACACATGATTTAGCTTAAAATCAATGCGAAGTAGACGGTTTAGCTTCAAATCCATGCGAAACAAATGATTGAGCTTCACACACTTGGGATATAGGTGTTATAGCTTCAACTGCATGCGAAATAAACGAGTTACCTTCAAATCCAAGCGAAACACATGAGTTAGCTTCAAATCAATGCGATGTAGAAGGTTTGGCTTCAAATCCATACGAAACAAATGATTGAGCTTCAAACACTTGGGATAAAGGTGATATAGCTTCAACTGCATGCGAAACAATCGAGTTACCTTCAAATCCACGCGAAACACATGAATTGGTTCAAATGGATGCGATGTAGAAAGTTTAGCTTCAAATCCAAGCGAAACACATAATTTAGCTTCAAATACTTGCGATATAAGTGATATAGATACAAATACAGGCGAAACGAACGAGTTAGCTTCAATTCCATGCGAAACACATGATTTAGCTGCAAATCAATGCGATGTAGAAGGTTTAGCTCCAAATCCATGCGAAACAAATGATTTAGCTTCAAGCACTTGGGGTATAAGTGATATAGCTTCAAATACAGACTAATCAAACGAGTTAGCTTCAAAATCCACGCGATACACATGATTTAGCTTCAAATACTTGCGATATAAGTGATGTAGATTCAACTGCAGGCGAAACGAACGAGTTAGCTTCAAATCCATGCGAAACACATGATTTAGCTTCAAATCAATACAATGTAGAAGGTTTAGCTTCAAATCCATGCGATACACAAGATTTAGCTTCAAATCAATTCGATGTAGAAGGTTCAGCTTCAAATCCATGCGACACATATTATTTAGCTTCAAATACTTGCGATATAAGTGATATAGCTTCAACAGCAGGAGGAACAAACGAGGTAGCTTCAGTTCTTTGCGAAACAAATGATTTAGCTTCAAATCAATGCGAAGTAGCAGGCTTAGCTTCAAATCCATGCGAAACAAATGATTTAGCTACAAATACTCGTGATATACATTATATAGCTACAACTGCATGCGAAACAAACGAGTTAGCTTCAAATCCATGCGAAACACATGATTTAGCTTAAAATCAATGCGATGTAGAAGGTTTAGCTTCAAAACCATGTAAAACAAATGATTGAGCTTCAAACACTTGGGATAAAGGTGATATAGCTTCAACTGCATGCGAAACAATCGAGTTACCTTCAAATCCACGCGAAACACATGAATTGGTTCAAATGGATGCGATGTAGAAAGTTTAGTTTCAAATCCAAGCGAAACACATAATTTAGCTTCAAATACTTGCGATATAAGTGATATAGATTCAAATACAGGCGAAACGAACGAGTTAGCTTCAATTCCATGCGAAACACATGATTTAGCTGCAAATCAATGCGATGTAGAAGGTTTAGCTCCAAATCCATGCGAAACAAATGATTTAGCTTCAAACACTTGGGGTATAAGTGATATTGCTTCAAATACAGACTAATCAAACGAGTTAGCTTCAAAATCCACGCGATACACATGATTTAGCTTCAAATACTTGCGATATAAGTGATGTAGATTCAACTGCAGACGAAACGAACGAGTTAGCTTCAAATCCATGCGAAACACATGATTTAGCTTAAAATCAATGCGATGTAGAAGGTTTAGCTTCAAAACCATGTGAAACAAATGATTGAGCTTCAAACACTTGGGATAAAGGTAATATAGCTTCAACTGCATGCGAAACAAACGAGTTACCTTCAAATCCACGCGAAACACATGAATTGGTTCAAATGAATGCGATGTAGAAGGTTTAGCTTCAAATCCAAGCGAAACACATGATTTAGCTTCAAATACTTGCGATATAAGTGATATAGATTCAAATACAGGCGAAACGAACGAGTTAGCTTCAAATCCATGCGAAACACATGATTCATTTGCAAATCAATGCGATGTAGAAGGTTCAGCTTCAAATCCATCCAAAACACGTGATTTAGCTTCCAATTAATGCGATGTAGAAGGCTTAGCTTCAAATCCATGCGAAACAAATGGTTCAGCTTCAAATACTTGTGATGTACGTTATTTAGATTTATCTGTATGCGCAACGAACGAGTTAGCTTCAAATCCATGCGATACACAAGATTTAGCTGCAAATCAATGCGATGTAGAAGGTTCAGCTTCAACTCCATGCGACACATATGATTTAGCTTCAGATACTTGCGATATAAATGATATAGCTCCATATGCAGGCGAATAAAACGAGTTAGCTTCAAAATCCACGCGATATACATGATTTAGCTTCAAATACTTGCGATATAAGTGATGTAGATTCAACTGCAGGCGAAACGAACGAGTTAGCTTCAAATCCATGCGAAACACATGATTTAGCTTCAAATCAATGCGATGTAGAAGGTTTAGCTTCAAATCCATGCGATACACAAGATTTAGCTTCAAATCAATTCGATGTAGAAAGTTCAGCTTCAAATCCATGCGACACATATGATTTAGCTTCAAATACTTGCGATATAAGTGATATAGCTTCAAAAGCAGGAGGAACAAACGAGGTAGCTTCAGTTCTATGCAAACAAATGATTTAGCTTCAAATTAATGCGAAGTAGAAGGCTTAGTTTCAAATCCATGCGAAAGAAATGATTGAGCTTCAAATACTTGCGATATAATTGATATAGTTTCAAATGCAGGCGAAACGAACGAGTTAGCTGCAAATCGATGCGAAACACATGATTTAGCTTCAAATCAATGCGAAGTAGCAGGTTTAACTTCAAATCCATGGCAAACACATGATTTAGCTTCAAATCAATGCGATGTAGAATGTTTAGCTTCAAATCCATGCGAAACACATTATTTAGGTGCAAATCAGTGCGAAGTAAAAGGCTCAGGTTCAAAGCCATGCGATTCAAATGGTTCATCTTCAAATAGTTGTGAAAGACATGATTTAGCTACAACTGCATGCGAAACAAACGAGTTACCT
The DNA here is from genome assembly GCF_051020955.1 of Megalopta genalis. Taxonomy (NCBI): domain Eukaryota; kingdom Metazoa; phylum Arthropoda; class Insecta; order Hymenoptera; family Halictidae; genus Megalopta; species Megalopta genalis. Next base: position 144,554 of record NW_027476427.1, on the reverse strand, counting down.
TCAAATCCACGCGAAAGACATGATTTAGCTTCAAATCAATGTGATGTAGAAGGCTTAGCTTCAAATCCATGCAAAACACATGATTTAGTATCCAATCAATGCGAAGTAGAAGGCTTAGCTTCAAATCCATGCGAAACAAATGATTTAGCTACAAATACTTGTGATATACATTATTTAGCTACAACTGCATGCGAAACAAACGAGTTAGCTTCAAATCCATGCGAAACACATGATCTAGCTTAAAATCTATGCGATGTAGAAGGATCAGCTTCAAATCCATGCGAAACAAATGATTGAACTTCAAACACTTGGGATAATGGTGATATAGCTTCAACTGCATGCGAAACAAATGAGTTACCTTCAAATCCACGCGAAACACTTGAATTGATTCAAATGAATGCGATGTAGAAGGTTTAGCTTCAAATCCAAGCGAAACACATGATTTAGATTCAAATCAATGCGATGTAGAAGGTTTAGCTTCAAATCCATGCGATGTAGAAGGTTTAGCTTCAAATCAATTCGATGTAGAAGGTTTAGCTTCAAATCCATGCGATGTTGAAGGTTTAGCTTCAAATCCATGCGAAACAAATGATTTAGCTTCAAATCCATGCGAAACACATGATTTTGCTTCAAATCAATGCGATGTAGAAGGCTTAGCTTCAAATCAATGCGATACATAAGATTTAGCTTATAATCAATGCGATGTAGAAGGTTTTGCTTCGAATCCATGCGACACAAATGATTTAGATTCAAATACTTGCGATATAAATGATATAGCTCCATATGCAGGCTAATCGAACGAGGTAGCTTCAATTCCATGCGATTTACAAGATTTAGCTTCAAATCAATGCGATGTAGAAGGTTCAGCTTCAAATCCATGCGATACATATGATTTAGCTTCAAATACTTGCGATATAAGTGATATAGCTTCAAAAGCAGGAGGAACAAACGAGGTAGCTTCAGTTCTATGCGAAACAAATGATTTAGCTTCAAATCAATGCGAAGTAGAAGGCTTAGTTTCAAATCCATGCGAAACAAATGATTGAGCTTCAAATACTTGCGATATAATTGATATAGTTTCAAATGCAGGCGAACCGAACGAGTTAGCTGAAAATCGATGCGAAACACATGATTTAGCTTCAAATTAATGCGAAGTAGCAGGTTTAACTTCAAATCCATGGCAAACACATGATTTAGCTTGAAATCCATGGGATGTAGAAGGTTTAGCTTCAAATTCATGCGAAACACATTATTTAGGTGCAAATCAGTGCGAAATAGAAGGCTCAGGTTCAAAACCATGCGATTCAAATGGTTCATCTTCAAATACTTGTGAAAGACATGATTTAGCTTCAATTGCATGCGAAACAAACGAGTTACCTTCAAATCCACGCGAAACACACGATTTAGCTTCAAATCAATGCGATGTAGAAGGCTTAGCTTCAAATCCATGCAAAACACGTGATTTAGGATCCAATCAATGCGAAGTAGAAGGCTTAGATTCAAATCCATGCGAATGAATTGTTTAGCTGCAAATACTTGTGATATACATGATTTAGTTTCAACTGCATGCGAAACGAACGAGTTAGCTTCAAATCCATTCGAAACACAATATTTAGCGTCAAATCAATGCGAAGTCGGAGGCAGAGCTTCAAATCCATGCGATACAAATGGTTTAACTTCAAATACTTGTGATATACATGATTTAGTTTCAACTGCAATCGAAGCAAACGAGTTAGCTCCAAATCCACGCGAAACACATAATTTAGCTTCAAATCAATGTGAAGTAGCAGGTTTAGCTTCAAATCCATGCGAAACAAATGATTGAGCTTCCTACACTTGGGATATAGGTGATATAGCTTCAACTGCATGCGAAACAAATGAGTTACATTCAAATCCAAGCGAAAAACATGATTTAGCTTCAAATACTTGCGATATAAGTGATATAGTCGCAAATGCAGGAGAAACGAACGAGTTAGCTTCAAATCCATGCGAAACACATGATTCAGCTGCAAATCAATGCGATGTAGAAGGCTTAGATTCTAATCCATGCAAAACACGTGATTTAGGATCCAATCAATGCGAAGTAGAAGCCTTAGCTTCAAATCCATGCGAAACAAATGCTTTAGCTTCAAATACTTGCGATATAAATGATATAGCTTCAAATACAGGAGAAACAAACGAGTTAGCTTCAAATCCATGCAAAACACACGATTTAGCTTCAATTCAATGCCAAGTAGAAGGCTTAGCTTCAAATCGATGCGAATCTAATGTTTCGGATTCAAATACTTGTGAAATGCATGATTTAGCTTCAACTGCATGCGAAACAATGAGTTACCTTCAAATCCACGCGAAACACATAATTTAGCTTCAAATCAATGCGAAGTAACAGGTTTAACTTCAAATCCATGCGAAACAAATGATTGAGCTTCAAATACTTGCGATATAATTGATATAGTTTCAAATGCAGGCGAAACGAACGAGTTAGCTGCAAATCGATGCGAAACACATGATTTAGCTTCAAATCAATGCGAAGTAGCAGGTTTAACTTCAAATCCATGGCAAACACATGATTTAGCTTCAAATCCATGGGATGTATAAGGTTTAGCTTCAAATTCATGCGAAACACATTATTTAGGTGCAAATCAGTGCGAAATAGAAGGCTCAGGTTCAAAACCATGCGATTCAAATGGTTCATCTTCAAATACTTGTGAAAGACATGATTTAGCTTCAACTTCATGCGAAACAAACGAGTTAGCTTCAAATCCATGCGAAACACATGATTCAGCTGCAAATCAATGCGAAGTAGAAGGTTTAGCTTCAAATCCATGCCAAACACATGATTTAGCTTCAAATCCATGGGATGTAGAAGGTTTAGCTTCAAATCCATGCGAAACACATTATTGAACTTCAAATCAGTGCGAAGTAAAAGGCTTAGATTGAAATCCATGCGAATCTAATGGTTCGGCTTCAAATACTTGCGAAATGCATGATTTAGCTTCAACTGCATGCGAAACTACGAGTTACCTTCAAATCCACGCGAAACACATAATTTAGCTTCAAATCAATGCGAAGTAGCAGGTTTAGCTTCAAATCCATGCGAAACAAATGCTTTAGCTTCAAATACTTGCGATATAACTGATACAGCTTCAAATACAGGAGAAACAAACGAGTTAGCTTCAAATCCATGCAAAACACGCGATTTAGCTTCAATTCAATGCCAAGTAGAAGGCTTAGCTTCAAATCCATGCGAATCAATTGTTTAGCTGCAAATACTTGTGTTATACATGATTTAGTTTCAACTGCATGCGAAACAAACGAGTTAGCTTCAAATCCATGCGAAACACAATATTTAGCGTCAAATCAATTCGGAGTAGAAGGCAGAGCTTCAAATCCATGCGATACAAATGGTTTAGCTTCAAATACTTGTGATATACATGATTTAGCTTCAACTGCATTCGAAGCAAACGAGTTAGCTCCGAATCCACGCGAAACACATGATTTAGCTTCAAATCAGTGCGAAGTAGAAGGCTTAGCTTCAAATCCATGCGAATCTAATGTTTCGGTTTCAAATACTTGTGAAATGCATGATTTAGCTTCAACTGCATGCGAAACAAAGAGTTACCTTCAAATCCACGCGAAACACATAATTTAGCTTCAAATCAATGCGAAGTAACAGTTTTAACTTCAAATCCATGCGAAACAAATGATTGAGCTTCAAATACTTGCGATATAATTGATATAGTTTCAAATGCAGGCGAAACGAACGAGTTAGCTGCAAATCGATGCGAAACACATGATTCAGCTGCAAATCAATGCGATGTAGAAGGTTTAGCTTCAAAGTCATGCCAAACACATGATTTAGCTTCAAATCCATGGGATGTAGAATGTTTAGCTTGAAATCCATGCGAAACACATTATTTAGGTGCAAATCAGTGCGAAGTAGAAGGCTCAGGTTCAAAGCCATGCGATTCAAATGGTTCATCTTCAAATAGTTGTGAAAGACATGATTTAGCTACAACTGCATGCGAAACAAACGAGTTACCTTCAAATCCATGCGAAACAAATGGTTTAGCTTCAAATACTTGCGATATAAATGATACAGCTTCAAATACAGGAGAAACAAACGAGTTAGCTTCAAATCCATGCAAAACAAACGATTTAGCTTCAATTCAATGCCAAGTAGAAGGCTTAGCTTCAAATCCATGCGAATCAATTGTTTAGCTGCAAATACTTGTGATATACATGATTTAGTTTCAACTGCATGCGAAACAAACGAGTTAGCTTCAAAGCGATGCGAAACACAATATTTAGCGTCAAATCAATGCGAAGTAGAATGCAGAGCTTCAAATCCATGCGATGCAAATGGTTTAGCTTCAAATACTTGTGATATACATGATTTAGCTTCAACTGCATTCGAAGCAAACGAGTTAGCTCCAAATCCACGCGAAACACATGATTTAACTTCAAATCAGTGCGAAGTAGAAGGCTTAGCTTCAAATCCATGCGAATCTAATGGTTCGGCTTCAAATACTTGTGAAATGCATCATTTAGCTTCAACTGCATGCGAAACAACGCGTTACCTTCAAATCCACGCGAAACACATAATTTAGCTTCAAATCAATGCGAAGTAGCAGGTTTAGCTTCAAATCCATGCGAAACAAATGATTGAGCTTCCTACAAATGGGATATAGGTGATATAGCTTCAACTGCATGCGAAACAAATGAGTTACATTCAAATCCAAGCGAAATACATGATTTAGCTTCAAATACTTGCGATATAAGTGATATAGTTGCAAATGCAGGAGAAACGAACGAGTTAGCTTCAAATCCATGCGAAACACATGATTCAGCTGCAAATCAATGCGATGTAGAAGGCTTAGATTCAAATCCATGCAAAACACGTGATTTAGGATCCAATTAATGCGAAGAAGAAGCCTTAGCTTCAAATCCATGCGAAACAAATGCTTTAGCTTCAAATACTTGCGATATAAATGATATAGCTTCAAATACAGGAGAAACAAACGAGTTAGCTTCAAATCCATGCAAAACACACGATTTAGCTTCAATTCAATGCCAAGTAGAAGGCTTAGCTTCAAATCGATGCGAATCTAATGTTTCGGATTCAAATACTTGTGAAATGCATGATTTAGCTTCAACTGCATGCGAAACAACGAGTTACCTTCAAATCCACGCAAAACACATAATTTAGCTTCAAATCAATGCGAAGTAACAGGTTTAACTTCAAATCCATGCGAAACAAATGATTGAGCTTCAAATACTTGCGATATAATTGATATAGTTTCAAATGCAAGCGAAACGAACGAGTTAGCTGCAAATCAATGCGATGTAGGAGGCTTAGATACAAATCCATGCAAAACACGTGATTTAGGATCCAATCAATGCGAAGTAGAAGGCTTAGCTTCAAATCCATGCGAAACAAATGCTTTAGCTTCAAATACTCGGGATATAAGTGATATAGTATCAAATGCAGGTGGAACGAACGAGATAGCTTCAAATCCATGCAAAACACATGATTTAGATACAAATCAATGCGAAGTAGAAGGTTTAGCTTCAAATCCATGCGATTTACAAGATTTAGCTTCAAATCAATACGATGTAGAAGGTTCAGCTTCAAATCCATGCGAAACACATTATTGAACTTCAAATCAGTGCGAAGTAAAAGGCTTAGATTGAAATCCATGCGAATCTAATGGTTGAGCTACAAATACTTGTGATATACATTATTTAGCTACAACTGCATGCGAAACAAACGAGTTAGCTTCAAATCCAAGCGAAACACATGATTTAGCTGCAAATCAATGCGATGTAGAAGGTTTAGCTTCAAATCAATGCGATACACTAGATTTAGCTTCAAATCAATGCGATGTAGAAGGTTCAGCTTCAAATCCATACGACACATATGATTTAGCTTCAAATCAATGCGAAGTAGAAGGTTTAGCTTCAAATCCATGCGAAACAAGTGGTTTAGCTACAATTACTTGTGATATACAATATTAAGCTACAACTGCATGCGAAACAAACGAGTTAGATTCAAATCCATGCGAAAGACATGATTTAGCTTCAAATCAATGCGAAGTAGAAGGTTTAGCTTCAAATCCATGCGAAACAAGTGGTTTAGCTACAAATACTTTTCATATACAATATTAAGCTACAACTGCATGCGAAACAAGCGAGTTAGATTCCAATCCATGCGAAAGACATGATTTAGCTTCGAATCAATGCGATGTAGAAGGTTTAGCTTCAAATCCATGCGAAACATATGATTTAGGTTCAGATAATTGCTATATAAATGATATAGTTCCAAATGCTGGCGAAACAACCGAGGAAGCTTCAAATCAATGCGAAACACATGATTTAGCTTCGAATACTTGCGATATAAGTGATATAGCTTCAAATGCAGTCGAATCAAACGGGTTAGCTACAAATCCATGTGAAACACATGATTTAGCTTCTAATCAATGCGAAGTAGAAGGCTTAGCTTCAAATCCATGCGGAACACAATATGTAGCTGCAAATCAGTGCGAAGTAGAAGGCTTATCTTCAAATCCATGCGATACAAATGGTTTAGATTCAAATAATTGTGATATACATGAATTAGCTTCAGCTGCATTCGAAACAGACGAGTTAGCTTCGAATCCACGCGAAATACATTATTAAGCTTCAAGACAATGCGAATTATAAGGCTTAGCTTCAAATCCATGCGAAACGAATAGTTTAACTTCAAATACTTGCGATATAAGTGATATAGCTTCAAATGCAGGAGAGACAACTGAGTTAGCTTCAAATCCATGCGAAACACATGTTTTAGCTTCAAATACTTGTGATATTCGTTATTTAGATTTAACTGCATGCGCAACGAACGAGTTAGCTTCATATCCATGCGAAACACATGATTTAGATACAAATCAATGCGAAGTAGAAGGTTTAGCTTCAAATCCATGCGATTTACAAGATTTAGCTTCAAATCAATACGATGTAGAAGGTTCAGCTTCAAATCCATGCGAAACACATGATTTAGCTTCAAACACTTGGGGTATGGGTGGTGTAGCTTCAACTGCATGCAAAATAGACGAGTTACCTTCAAATCCATGCTAAACACATGATTTAGTTGCAAATCAATGCGATGTAGAAGGTTTAGCTTCAAATCCATGCGAAACACACGATTTAGCTTCAAATACACGGGATGTAGAAGGTTTAGCTTCAAATCTATGCGAAACACACGATTTAGCTTCAAATCCACGGGATGTAGAAGGTTTAGCTTCAAATCCATGCGAAACATATGATTTAACTTCAAACACTTGGGATAAAAGTGATATAACTTCAACTGCATGCAAAACAAACGAGTTACCTTCAAATCCACGCGAAACACATGATTTAGCTTCAAATCAATACGATGTAGAAGGTTTAGCTTCAAATCCATGCGAAACAAATGATTTAGCTTCAAACACTTGGGGTATAAGTGATATAGCTTCAAATGCAGACTAATCAAACGAGTTAGCTTCAAAATCCACGCGATACACATGATTTAGCTTCAAATACTTGCGATATAAGTGATGTAGATTCAACTGCAGGCGAAACGAACAAGTTAGCATCAAATCCATGCGAAACACATGATTTAGTTTCAAATCAATGCGATGTAGAAGGTTTAGCTTTAAATCCATGCGATACACAAGATTTAGCTTCAAATCAATGCGATGTAGTAGGTTCAGCTTCAAATCCATGCGACACATATGATTTAGCTTCAAACACTTGGGATAAAGGTGATATAGCTTCAACTGCATGCAAAACAAACGAGTTACCTTCAAATCCACGCGAAACACATGATTTAGTTTCAAATGAATGCGATGTAGAAGGTTTAGCTTCAAATCCATGCGAAACAAATGATTTAGCTTCAAACACTTGGGGTATAAGTGATATAGCTTCAAATGCAGACTAACCAAACGAGTTAGCTTCAAAATCCACGCGATACACATGATTTAGGTTCAAATAATTGCGATATAAGTGATGTAGATTCAACTGCAGGCGAAACGAACGAGATAGCTTCAAATCCATGCGAAAGACATGATTCAGCATCTAATCAGTGTGAAGTAGAAGGCTTAGCATCAAATCCCATGCGAATCAAATGGTTTAGATTCAAATACTTGTGATATACATGATTTAGCTTCAACTGCATGCGACACATACGAGTTAGCTTCAAATCCATGCGAAACACATGATTCAGATGCAAATCAATGCGATGTAGAAGGTTTAGCTTCAAATCCATACCAAACACATGATTTAGCTTCAAATCCATGGGATGTAGAAGGTTTAGCTTCAAATCCATGAGAAACAAATGATTTAGCTTCAGATACTTGCGATATAAATGGTATAGATTCAACTGCATGCGAAAAAAACGATTCAGCTTCAAATCCAAGGGAAACACATGATTTAACTTCAAATCAATGCGAATTAAAAGGGTTAGCATCAAATCCATGCGAAACGAATGATTTAGCATCAAATACTTGCGAATATAAGTGATATAGCTTCAAATGCAGGCGAAACAAACGAGTTAGCTTCAGATCCATGCGAAACACATGATTTAGTTGCAAATCAATGCGATGTAGAGGGTTAGCTTCAAATCCATGCGATACACATGATTTAGCTTCAAATCAATGAGATGTAGAAAGTTCAGTTTCAAATCCATGCGACGCACATGGTTTAGCTTCAAATACTTGCGATATAAGTGATATAGCTTCAAAATCTGGAGGAACAAACGAGTTAGCTTCAAATCCATGCAAAACAAACGATTTAGCTTCAATTCAATGCCAAGTAGAAGGCTTAGCTTCAAATCCATGCGAATCAATTGTTTAGCTGCAAATACTTGTGATATACATGATTTAGTTTCAACTGCATGCGAAACAAACGAGTTAGCTTCAAAGCGATGCGAAACACAATATTTAGCGTCAAATCAATGCGAAGTAGAATGCAGAGCTTCAAATCCATGCGATGCAAATGGTTTAGCTTCAAATACTTGTGATATACATGATTTAGCTTCAACTGCATTCGAAGCAAACGAGTTAGCTCCAAATCCACGCGAAACACATGATTTAACTTCAAATCAGTGCGAAGTAGAAGGCTTAGCTTCAAATCCATGCGAATCTAATGGTTCGGCTTCAAATACTTGTGAAATGCATCATTTAGCTTCAACTGCATGCGAAACAACGCGTTACCTTCAAATCCACGCGAAACACATAATTTAGCTTCAAATCAATGCGAAGTAGCAGGTTTAGCTTCAAATCCATGCGAAACAAATGATTGAGCTTCCTACAAATGGGATATAGGTGATATAGCTTCAACTGCATGCGAAACAAATGAGTTACATTCAAATCCAAGCGAAATACATGATTTAGCTTCAAATACTTGCGATATAAGTGATATAGTTGCAAATGCAGGAGAAACGAACGAGTTAGCTTCAAATCCATGCGAAACACATGATTCAGCTGCAAATCAATGCGATGTAGAAGGCTTAGATTCAAATCCATGCAAAACACGTGATTTAGGATCCAATTAATGCGAAGAAGAAGCCTTAGCTTCAAATCCATGCGAAACAAATGCTTTAGCTTCAAATACTTGCGATATAAATGATATAGCTTCAAATACAGGAGAAACAAACGAGTTAGCTTCAAATCCATGCAAAACACACGATTTAGCTTCAATTCAATGCCAAGTAGAAGGCTTAGCTTCAAATCGATGCGAATCTAATGTTTCGGATTCAAATACTTGTGAAATGCATGATTTAGCTTCAACTGCATGCGAAACAACGAGTTACCTTCAAATCCACGCAAAACACATAATTTAGCTTCAAATCAATGCGAAGTAACAGGTTTAACTTCAAATCCATGCGAAACAAATGATTGAGCTTCAAATACTTGCGATATAATTGATATAGTTTCAAATGCAAGCGAAACGAACGAGTTAGCTGCAAATCAATGCGATGTAGGAGGCTTAGATACAAATCCATGCAAAACACGTGATTTAGGATCCAATCAATGCGAAGTAGAAGGCTTAGCTTCAAATCCATGCGAAACAAATGCTTTAGCTTCAAATACTCGGGATATAAGTGATATAGTATCAAATGCAGGTGGAACGAACGAGATAGCTTCAAATCCATGCAAAACACATGATTTAGATACAAATCAATGCGAAGTAGAAGGTTTAGCTTCAAATCCATGCGATTTACAAGATTTAGCTTCAAATCAATACGATGTAGAAGGTTCAGCTTCAAATCCATGCGAAACACATTATTGAACTTCAAATCAGTGCGAAGTAAAAGGCTTAGATTGAAATCCATGCGAATCTAATGGTTGAGCTACAAATACTTGTGATATACATTATTTAGCTACAACTGCATGCGAAACAAACGAGTTAGCTTCAAATCCAAGCGAAACACATGATTTAGCTGCAAATCAATGCGATGTAGAAGGTCTAGCTTCAAATCAATGCGATACACTAGATTTAGCTTCAAATCAATGCGATGTAGAAGGTTCAGCTTCAAATCCATACGACACATATGATTTAGCTTCAAATCAATGCGAAGTAGAAGGTTTAGCTTCAAATCCATGCGAAACAAGTGGTTTAGCTACAATTACTTGTGATATACAATATTAAGCTACAACTGCATGCGAAACAAACGAGTTAGATTCAAATCCATGCGAAAGACATGATTTAGCTTCAAATCAATGCGAAGTAGAAGGTTTAGCTTCAAATCCATGCGAAACAAGTGGTTTAGCTACAAATACTTTTCATATACAATATTAAGCTACAACTGCATGCGAAACAAGCGAGTTAGATTCCAATCCATGCGAAAGACATGATTTAGCTTCAAATCAATGCGATGTAGAAGGTTTAGCTTCAAATCCATGCGAAACATATGATTTAGGTTCAGATAATTGCTATATAAATGATATAGTTCCAAATGCTGGCGAAACAACCGAGGAAGCTTCAAATCAATGCGAAACACATGATTTAGCTTCGAATACTTGCGATATAAGTGATATAGCTTCAAATGCAGTCGAATCAAACGGGTTAGCTACAAATCCATGTGAAACACATGATTTAGCTTCTAATCAATGCGAAGTAGAAGGCTTAGCTTCAAATCCATGCGGAACACAATATGTAGCTGCAAATCAGTGCGAAGTAGAAGGCTTATCTTCAAATCCATGCGATACAAATGGTTTAGATTCAAATAATTGTGATATACATGAATTAGCTTCAGCTGCATTCGAAACAGACGAGTTAGCTTCGAATCCACGCGAAATACATTATTAAGCTTCAAGACAATGCGAATTATAAGGCTTAGCTTCAAATCCATGCGAAACGAATAGTTTAACTTCAAATACTTGCGATATAAGTGATATAGCTTCAAATGCAGGAGAGACAACTGAGTTAGCTTCAAATCCATGCGAAACACATGTTTTAGCTTCAAATACTTGTGATATTCGTTATTTAGATTTAACTGCATGCGCAACGAACGAGTTAGCTTCATATCCATGCGAAACACATGATTTAGATACAAATCAATGCGAAGTAGAAGGTTTAGCTTCAAATCCATGCGATTTACAAGATTTAGCTTCAAATCAATACGATGTAGAAGGTTCAGCTTCAAATCCATGCGAAACACATGATTTAGCTTCAAACACTTGGGGTATGGGTGGTGTAGCTTCAACTGCATGCAAAATAGACGAGTTACCTTCAAATCCATGCTAAACACATGATTTAGTTGCAAATCAATGCGATGTAGAAGGTTTAGCTTCAAATCCATGCGAAACACACGATTTAGCTTCAAATACACGGGATGTAGAAGGTTTAGCTTCAAATCTATGCGAAACACACGATTTAGCTTCAAATCCACGGGATGTAGAAGGTTTAGCTTCAAATCCATGCGAAACATATGATTTAACTTCAAACACTTGGGATAAAAGTGATATAACTTCAACTGCATGCAAAACAAACGAGTTACCTTCAAATCCACGCGAAACACATGATTTAGCTTCAAATCAATACGATGTAGAAGGTTTAGCTTCAAATCCATGCGAAACAAATGATTTAGCTTCAAACACTTGGGGTATAAGTGATATAGCTTCAAATGCAGACTAATCAAACGAGTTAGCTTCAAAATCCACGCGATACACATGATTTAGCTTCAAATACTTGCGATATAAGTGATGTAGATTCAACTGCAGGCGAAACGAACAAGTTAGCATCAAATCCATGCGAAACACATGATTTAGTTTCAAATCAATGCGATGTAGAAGGTTTAGCTTTAAATCCATGCGATACACAAGATTTAGCTTCAAATCAATGCGATGTAGTAGGTTCAGCTTCAAATCCATGCGACACATATGATTTAGCTTCAAACACTTGGGATAAAGGTGATATAGCTTCAACTGCATGCAAAACAAACGAGTTACCTTCAAATCCACGCGAAACACATGATTTAGTTTCAAATGAATGCGATGTAGAAGGTTTAGCTTCAAATCCATGCGAAACAAATGATTTAGCTTCAAACACTTGGGGTATAAGTGATATAGCTTCAAATGCAGACTAACCAAACGAGTTAGCTTCAAAATCCACGCGATACACATGATTTAGGTTCAAATAATTGCGATATAAGTGATGTAGATTCAACTGCAGGCGAAACGAACGAGATAGCTTCAAATCCATGCGAAAGACATGATTCAGCATCTAATCAGTGTGAAGTAGAAGGCTTAGCATCAAATCCCATGCGAATCAAATGGTTTAGATTCAAATACTTGTGATATACATGATTTAGCTTCAACTGCATGCGACACATACGAGTTAGCTTCAAATCCATGCGAAACACATGATTCAGATGCAAATCAATGCGATGTAGAAGGTTTAGCTTCAAATCCATACCAAACACATGATTTAGCTTCAAATCCATGGGATGTAGAAGGTTTAGCTTCAAATCCATGAGAAACAAATGATTTAGCTTCAGATACTTGCGATATAAATGGTATAGATTCAACTGCATGCGAAAAAAACGATTCAGCTTCAAATCCAAGGGAAACACATGATTTAACTTCAAATCAATGCGAATTAAAAGGGTTAGCATCAAATCCATGCGAAACGAATGATTTAGCATCAAATACTTGCGAATATAAGTGATATAGCTTCAAATGCAGGCGAAACAAACGAGTTAGCTTCAGATCCATGCGAAACACATGATTTAGTTGCAAATCAATGCGATGTAGAGGGTTTAGCTTCAAATCCATGCGATACACATGATTTAGCTTCAAATCAATGAGATGTAGAAAGTTCAGTTTCAAATCCATGCGACGCACATGGTTTAGCTTCAAATACTTGCGATATAAGTGATATAGCTTCAAAATCTGGAGGAACAAACGAGTTAGCTTCAAATCCATGCAAAACAAACGATTTAGCTTCAATTCAATGCCAAGTAGAAGGCTTAGCTTCAAATCCATGCGAATCAATTGTTTAGCTGCAAATACTTGTGATATACATGATTTAGTTTCAACTGCATGCGAAACAAACGAGTTAGCTTCAAAGCGATGCGAAACACAATATTTAGCGTCAAATCAATGCGAAGTAGAATGCAGAGCTTCAAATCCATGCGATGCAAATGGTTTAGCTTCAAATACTTGTGATATACATGATTTAGCTTCAACTGCATTCGAAGCAAACGAGTTAGCTCCAAATCCACGCGAAACACATGATTTAACTTCAAATCAGTGCGAAGTAGAAGGCTTAGCTTCAAATCCATGCGAATCTAATGGTTCGGCTTCAAATACTTGTGAAATGCATCATTTAGCTTCAACTGCATGCGAAACAACGCCTTACCTTCAAATCCACGCGAAACACATAATTTAGCTTCAAATCAATGCGAAGTAGCAGGTTTAGCTTCAAATCCATGCGAAACAAATGATTGAGCTTCCTACAAATGGGATATAGGTGATATAGCTTCAACTGCATGCGAAACAAACGACGTTGGCTTCAAATCCAAGCGAAACATATGATTTAGCTTCATATCAATGCGAAGTAGACGGATTAGCTTCAAATCCATGCGAAACACATGATTTAGCTTCAGATCAATGCGAAGTAGAAGGCTTATCTTCAAATCCATGCGATACAAATGGTTTAGCTTCAAATACTTGTGATATACATGATTTAGCTTCAACTGCATTCGAAGCAAACGAGTTAGCTCCGAATCCACGTGAAACACATTATTTAGCTTCAAATACTTGTGATATACGTGACTTAGCGTCAACTGCATACGAAATAAACTAGTTAGCTTCAAACCCAAGGGAAACACATGATTTAACTTCAAATCAATGCGAAGTAGAAGGCTTAGCTTCAAATCAATGTGACACAAATGGTTTTGCTTCAGATACTTGTGATAAACATGATTTAGCATCAACTGCATGCGAAACAAACGAGTTAGCTTCAAATCCAACCGGAACAATGATTTAGGCTTAAATCAAAGCGAAGTCGAAGGCTTAGCTTCAAATACATGAGAAACAAATGATTTAGCTTCAGATAATTGCTATATAAATGATATAGTTCCAAATGCTGGCGAAACAACCGAGGAAGCTTCAAATCAATGCGAAACACATGATTTAGCTTCAAATACTTGCGATATAAGTGATATAGCTTCAAATGCAGTCGAATCAAACGGGTTAGCTACAAATCCATGTGAAACACATGATTTAGCTTCTAATCAATGCGAAGTAGAAGGCTTAGCTTCAAATCCATGCGGAACAATTGATTTTGCTTCAAATAGTTGTGATACAAGTGATATAGATTCAACTGCAGGCGCAACATACGAGTTATCTTCAAATCCATGGGAAACAAATAATTTAGCTTCAAATACTTGCGATATAAGTGATATAGCTTCAAATGCAGTCGAATCAAACGGGTTAGCTTCAAATCCATGTGAAACACATGATTTAGCTTCTAATCAATGCGAAGTAGAAGGCTTAGCTTCAAATCCATGCGGAACACAATATGTAGCTGCAAATCAGTGCGAAGTAGAAGGCTTATCTTCAAATCCATGCGATACAAATGGTTTAGATTCAAATAATTGTGATATACATGAATTAGCTTCAGCTGCATTCGAAACAGACGAGTTAGCTTCGAATCCACGCGAAATACATTATTAAGCTTCAAGACAATGCGAATTATAAGGCTTAGCTTCAAATCCATGCGAAACGAATAGTTTAACTTCAAATACTTGCGATATAAGTGATATAGCTTCAAATGCAGGAGAGACAACTGAGTTAGCTTCAAATCCATGCGAAACACATGTTTTAGCTTCAAATACTTGTGATATACGTTATTTAGATTTAACTGCATGCGCAACGAACGAGTTAGCTTCATATCCATGCGAAACACATGATTTAGATACAAATCAATGCGAAGTAGAAGGTTTAGCTTCAAATCCATGCGATTTACAAGATTTAGCTTCAAATCAATACGATGTAGAAGGTTCAGCTTCAAATCCATGCGAAACACATGATTTAGCTTCAAACACTTGGGGTATGGGTGGTGTAGCTTCAACTGCATGCAAAATAGACGAGTTACCTTCAAATCCATGCTTAACACATGATTTAGTTGCAAATCAATGCGATGTAGAAGGTTTAGCTTCAAATCCATGCGAAACACACGATTTAGCTTCAAATCCACGGGATGTAGAAGGTTTAGCTTCAAATCTATGCGAAACACACGATTTAGCTTCAAATCCACGGGATGTAGAAGGTTTAGCTTCAAATCCATGCGAAACATATGATTTAACTTCAAACACTTGGGATAAAAGTGATATAACTTCAACTGCATGCAAATCAAACGAGTTACCTTCAAATCCACGCGAAACACATGATTTAGCTTCAAATCAATACGATGTAGAAGGTTTAGCTTCAAATCCATGCGAAACAAATGATTTAGCTTCAAATCAATGCGAAGTAGAGGGCTTAGCTTCAAATCCAAGCGAAACACATGATTTAGCTACAAATACTTGCGATATAAGTGAAATAGATTCAAATACAGGCGAAACGAACGAGTTAGCTTCAAATCCATGCGAAACACAAGATTCAGCTGCAAATCAATGCGATGTAGAAGGTTTAGCTTCAAATCCATGCAAAACACATGATTAAGCTTCAAAACAGTACGAAGTAGAAGGCGTAGCTTCAAATCCATGCGAAACACACGATTAAGCTTCAAATCAATGCGATGTAGTAGATTCAGCTTCAAATCCATGCCACGCATATGATTTAACTTCAAATACTTGCGGTATATGTGATATAGCTTCAAAAGCAGGAGGAACAAACGAGGTAGCTTCAATTCCATGCGAAACAAATGATTTAGCTTCAAATCAATGCGAAGTAGATGGCTTAGCTTCAAATCCATGCGAAACAAATGGTTTAGCTACAAATACTTGTGATATACATTATTTAGCTACAACTGCATGCAAACAAACGAGTTTGCATCAAATCCATGCGAAACACACGATTTAGCTTCAAATCCATGGGATGTAGAAGGTTTAGCTTCAAACCCATGAGAAACAAATGATTTAGCTTCAGATACTTGCGATATAAATGATATAGATTCAACTGCATGCGAAAAAAACGATTCAGCTTCAAATACAAGGGAAACACATGATTTAGCTTCAAATCAATGCGAAGTAAAAGGCTTAGCATCAAATCCATGCCAAACGAATGATTTAGCATCAAATACTTGCGAATATAAGCGATATAGCTTCAAATGTAGGCGAAACAAACGAGTTAGCTTCAGATCCATGCGAAACACATGATTTAGTTGCAAATCAATGCGATGTAGAGGGTTTAGCTTCAAATCCATGCGATACACATGATTTAGCTTCAAATCAATGAGATGTAGAAAGTTCAGTTTCAAATCCATGCGACGCACATGGTTTAGCTTCAAATACTTGCGATATAAGTGATATAGCTTCAAAATCTGGAGGAACAAACGAGGTAGCTTCAATTCCATGCGAAACAAATGATTTAGCTTCAAATCAATGCGAAGTAGAGGGCTTAGCTTCAAATCCAAGCGAAACACATGATTTAGCTACAAATACTTGCGATATAAGTGAAATAGATTCAAATACAGGCGAAACGAACGAGTTAGCTTCAAATCCATGCGAAACACAAGATTCAGCTGCAAATCAATGCGATGTACAAGGTTTAGCTTCAAATCCATGCAAAACACATGATTTAACTTCAAATCCACGGGATGTAGAAGGTTTAGCTTCAAATCCACTCGAAACAAATGATTGAGCTTCAAACACTTGGGCTAAAGGTGATATAGCTTCAACTGCATGCGAAACAATCGAGTTACCTTCAAATCCACGCGAAACACATGATTTAGCTTCAAATCAATGCGATGTAGAAGGTTTAGCTTCAAATCCATGCGAAACAAATGATTTAGCTTCAAATCAAAACGAAGTAGATGGCTTAGCTTCAAATCCATGCGAAACAAATGGTTTAGCTACAAATACTTGTGATATACATTATTTAGCTACAACTGCATGCAAACAAACGAGTTTGCATCAAATCCATGCGAAACACACGATTTAGCTTCAAATCAATGCGAAGTAAAAGGCTTAGCATCAAATCCATGCGAAACGAATGATTTAGCATCAAATACTTGCGAATATAAGTGATATAGCTTCAAATGCAGGCGAAACAAACGAGTTAGCTTCAGATCCATGCGAAACACATGATTTAGTTGCAAATCAATGCGATGTAGAGGGTTTAGCTTCAAATCCATGCGATACTCATGATTTAGCTTCAAATCAATGAGATGTAGAAAGTTCAGTTTCAAATCCATGCGACGCACATGGTTTAGCTTCAAATACTTGCGATATAAGTGCTATAGCTTCAAAATCTGGAGGAACAAACGAGGTAGCTTCAATTCCATGCGAAACAAATGATTTAGCTTCAAATCAATGCGAAGTAGAGGGCTTAGCTTCAAATCCTTGCGAAACAAATGGTTTAGCTTCACATAAATGCGAAGTAGAGGGCTTAGCTTCAAATCCTTGCGAAACAAATGGTTTAGCTACAAATACTTGTGATATACATTATTTAGCTACAACTGCATGCGAATCAAACGAGTTAGCTTCAAATACATGGGAAACACATGATTTAGCTTCAAATCAATGCGATGTAGAAGGTTTAGTATCAAATCCATGCGATACAAATGATTGAGCTTCAAGCACTTGGGATAAAGGTGATATAGCTTCAACTGCATGCGAAACAAACGAGTTACCTTCAAATCCACGCGAAACACATGATTTAGCTTCAAATCAATTTGATGTAGAAGGTTTAGCTTCAAATCCATGCCAAACAAATGATTTAGCTTCAAATCAATGCGAAGTAGAAGGCTTAGCTTCAAATCCATGCGAAACAAGTGGTTTAGCTACAAATACTTGTGATATACATTATTTAGCTACAACTGCATGCGAAACAAACGAGTTAACTTCAAATCCATGCGAAACACATGATTTAGCTTCAAATCAATGTGATGTGGAAGGTTTTGCTTCAAATCCATGCGATTTACAAGATTTAGCTTCAAATCAATGCGATGTAGAAGGTTCAGCTTCAAATCCATGCGACACATATGATTTAGCTTCAAATACTTGCGATATAAGTGATATAGCTTCAAAAGCAGGAGGGACAAACGAGGTAACTTCATTTCTATGCGAAACAAATGATTTAGCTTCAAATCAATGCGAAGTACAAGGCTTAGCTTCAAATCCATGCGAAACAAATGATTTAGCTACAAATATTTGTGATATTCATTATTTAGCTACAACTGCATGCGAAACAAACGAGTTAGCTTCAAATCCACGCGAAAAACATGAATTGGTTCAAATGAATGCGATGTAGAAGGTTTAGCTTCAAATCCATGCGATACACAAGATTTTGCTTAAAATCAATGCGATGTAGTAGGTTCAGCTTCAAATCCATGCGACACATATGAATTAGCTTCAAATACTTGCGATATAAGTGATATAGCTTCAAAAGCAGGAGGAACAAACGAGGTAGCTTCAATTCTATGCGAAACAAATGATTTAGCTTCAAATCAATGCGAAGTAGAAGGCTTAGCATCAAATCCATGCGAAACAAATGGTTTAGCTACAAATACTTGTGATATACATGATTTAGCTTCAACAGCATGCGACACAAACGAGTTAGCTTCAAATACATGGGAAACACATGATTTAGCTTCAAATCAATTCGAAGTAGAAGGCTTTGCTTCAAATCCAAGCGAGACACATGATTTAGCTTCAAATCAGTGCGAAGTAGAAGGCTCAGCTTCAAATCGATGCGAATCTAATGGTTCGGCTTCAAATTCTTGTGAAATACATGATTTAGCTTCAACTGCATGTGAATCAAACGTGTTAGCTTCAAATCCAAGCGAAACAGATGATTTAGCTTCAAATCAATGGAAAGTAGAAGGCGTAGCTTCAAATCCATGCGGAACAAATGGTTATGCTTCAAAAACTTGTGATATAAGTGATATAGATTCAACTGCAGGCGAAACAAACGAGATAGCTTCAAATCCATGCAAAACACATGATTAAGCTTCAAAACAGTACGAAGTAGAAGGCGTAGCTTCAAATCCATGCGAAACACACGATTAAGCTTCAAATCAATGCGATGTAGTAGGTTCAGCTTCAAATCCATGCCACACATATGATTTAACTTCAAATACTTGCGGTATATGTGATATAGCTTCAAAAGCAGGAGGAACAAACGAGGTAGCTTCAATTCCATGCGAAACAAATGATTTAGCTTCAAATCAATGCGAAGTAGATGGCTTAGATTCAAATCCATGCGAAACAAATGGTTTAGCTACAAATACTTGTGATATACATTATTTAGCTACAACTGCATGCAAACAAACGAGTTTGCATCAAATCCATGCGAAACACACGATTTAGCTTCAAATCCATGGGATGTAGAAGGTTTAGCTTCAAATCCATGCGAAACACATTATTTAGGTGCAAATCAGTGCGAAGTAGAAGGCTCAGGTTCAAAGCCATGCCATTCAAATGGTTCATCTTCAAATACTTGTGAAAGACATGATTTAGCTTCAACTGCATGCGAAACAAACGAGTTACCTTCAAATCCACGCGAAACACATGATTTAGCTTTAAATCAATGCGAAGTAGCAGTTTCAGCTTGAAATCCATGCGAAACAAATGATTGAGCTTCCTACACTTGGGATATAGGTGATATAGCTTCAACTGCATGCGAAACAAATGAGTTACATTCAAATCCAAGCGAAACACATAATTTAGCTTCAAATCAATGCGATGTAGAAGGTTTAGCTTCAAATCCATCCGAAACACATGATTCAGCTGCAAATCAATGCGATGTAGAAGGTTCAGCTTCAAACCCATGCGACACATATGATTTAGCTTCAAATACTTGCGATATAAGTGATACAGCTTTAAAAGCAGGAGGAACAAACGAGGTAGTTTCAATTCCACGCGAAACAAATGATTTAGCTTCAAGACAATGCGAATTATAAGGCTTAGCTTCAAATCCATGCGAAACGAATAGTTTAACTTCAAATACTTGCGATATAAGTGATATAGCTTCAAATGCAGGAGAGACAACTGAGTTAGCTTCAAATCCATGCGAAACACATGTTTTAGCTTCAAATACTTGTGATATACGTTATTTAGATTTAACTGCATGCGCAACGAACGAGTTAGCTTCATATCCATGCGAAACACATGATTTAGATACAAATCAATGCGAAGTAGAAGGTTTAGCTTCAAATCCATGCGATTTACAAGATTTAGCTTCAAATCAATACGATGTAGAAGGTTCAGCTTCAAATCCATGCGAAACACATGATTTAGCTTCAAACACTTGGGGTATGGGTGGTGTAGCTTCAACTGCATGCAAAATAGACGAGTTACCTTCAAATCCATGCTTAACACATGATTTAGTTGCAAATCAATGCGATGTAGAAGGTTTAGCTTCAAATCCATGCGAAACACACGATTTAGCTTCAAATCCACGGGATGTAGAAGGTTTAGCTTCAAATCTATGCGAAACACACGATTTAGCTTCAAATCCACGGGATGTAGAAGGTTTAGCTTCAAATCCATGCGAAACATATGATTTAACTTCAAACACTTGGGATAAAAGTGATATAACTTCAACTGCATGCAAATCAAACGAGTTACCTTCAAATCCACGCGAAACACATGATTTAGCTTCAAATCAATACGATGTAGAAGGTTTAGCTTCAAATCCATGCGAAACAAATGATTTAGCTTCAAATCAATGCGAAGTAGAGGGCTTAGCTTCAAATCCAAGCGAAACACATGATTTAGCTACAAATACTTGCGATATAAGTGAAATAGATTCAAATACAGGCGAAACGAACGAGTTAGCTTCAAATCCATGCGAAACACAAGATTCAGCTGCAAATCAATGCGATGTAGAAGGTTTAGCTTCAAATCCATGCAAAACACATGATTAAGCTTCAAAACAGTACGAAGTAGAAGGCGTAGCTTCAAATCCATGCGAAACACACGATTAAGCTTCAAATCAATGCGATGTAGTAGATTCAGCTTCAAATCCATGCCACGCATATGATTTAACTTCAAATACTTGCGGTATATGTGATATAGCTTCAAAAGCAGGAGGAACAAACGAGGTAGCTTCAATTCCATGCGAAACAAATGATTTAGCTTCAAATCAATGCGAAGTAGATGGCTTAGCTTCAAATCCATGCGAAACAAATGGTTTAGCTACAAATACTTGTGATATACATTATTTAGCTACAACTGCATGCAAACAAACGAGTTTGCATCAAATCCATGCGAAACACACGATTTAGCTTCAAATCCATGGGATGTAGAAGGTTTAGCTTCAAACCCATGAGAAACAAATGATTTAGCTTCAGATACTTGCGATATAAATGATATAGATTCAACTGCATGCGAAAAAAACGATTCAGCTTCAAATACAAGGGAAACACATGATTTAGCTTCAAATCAATGCGAAGTAAAAGGTTTAGCATCAAATCCATGCCAAACGAATGATTTAGCATCAAATACTTGCGAATATAAGCGATATAGCTTCAAATGTAGGCGAAACAAACGAGTTAGCTTCAGATCCATGCGAAACACATGATTTAGTTGCAAATCAATGCGATGTAGAGGGTTTAGCTTCAAATCCATGCGATACACATGATTTAGCTTCAAATCAATGAGATGTAGAAAGTTCAGTTTCAAATCCATGCGACGCACATGGTTTAGCTTCAAATACTTGCGATATAAGTGATATAGCTTCAAAATCTGGAGGAACAAACGAGGTAGCTTCAATTCCATGCGAAACAAATGATTTAGCTTCAAATCAATGCGAAGTAGAGGGCTTAGCTTCAAATCCAAGCGAAACACATGATTTAGCTACAAATACTTGCGATATAAGTGAAATAGATTCAAATACAGGCGAAACGAACGAGTTAGCTTCAAATCCATGCGAAACACAAGATTCAGCTGCAAATCAATGCGATGTACAAGGTTTAGCTTCAAATCCATGCAAAACACATGATTTGACTTCAAATCCACGGGATGTAGAAGGTTTAGCTTCAAATCCACTCGAAACAAATGATTGAGCTTCAAACACTTGGGCTAAAGGTGATATAGCTTCAACTGCATGCGAAACAATCGAGTTACCTTCAAATCCACGCGAAACACATGATTTAGCTTCAAATCAATGCGATGTAGAAGGTTTAGCTTCAAATCCATGCGAAACAAATGATTTAGCTTCAAATCAAAACGAAGTAGATGGCTTAGCTTCAAATCCATGCGAAACAAATGGTTTAGCTACAAATACTTGTGATATACATTATTTAGCTACAACTGCATGCAAACAAACGAGTTTGCATCAAATCCATGCGAAACACACGATTTAGCTTCAAATCAATGCGAAGTAAAAGGCTTAGCATCAAATCCATGCGAAACGAATGATTTAGCATCAAATACTTGCGAATATAAGTGATATAGCTTCAAATGCAGGCGAAACAAACGAGTTAGCTTCAGATCCATGCGAAACACATGATTTAGTTGCAAATAAATGCGATGTAGAGGGTTTAGCTTCAAATCCATGCGATACTCATGATTTAGCTTCAAATCAATGAGATGTAGAAAGTTCAGTTTCAAATCCATGCGACGCACATGGTTTAGCTTCAAATACTTGCGATATAAGTGCTATAGCTTCAAAATCTGGAGGAACAAACGAGGTAGCTTCAATTCCATGCGAAACAAATGATTTAGCTTCAAATCAATGCGAAGTAGAGGGCTTAGCTTCAAATCCTTGCGAAACAAATGGTTTAGCTTCACATAAATGCGAAGTAGAGGGCTTAGCTTCAAATCCTTGCGAAACAAATGGTTTAGCTACAAATACTTGTGATATACATTATTTAGCTACAACTGCATGCGAATCAAACGAGTTAGCTTCAAATACATGGGAAACACATGATTTAGCTTCAAATCAATGCGATGTAGAAGGTTTAGTATCAAATCCATGCGATACAAATGATTGAGCTTCAAGCACTTGGGATAAAGGTGATATAGCTTCAACTGCATGCGAAACAAACGAGTTACCTTCAAATCCACGCGAAACACATGATTTAGCTTCAAATCAATTTGATGTAGAAGGTTTAGCTTCAAATCCATGCCAAACAAATGATTTAGCTTCAAATCAATGCGAAGTAGAAGGCTTAGCTTCAAATCCATGCGAAACAAGTGGTTTAGCTACAAATACTTGTGATATACATTATTTAGCTACAACTGCATGCGAAACAAACGAGTTAACTTCAAATCCATGCGAAACACATGATTTAGCTTCAAATCAATGTGATGTGGAAGGTTTTGCTTCAAATCCATGCGATTTACAAGATTTAGCTTCAAATCAATGCGATGTAGAAGGTTCAGCTTCAAATCCATGCGACACATATGATTTAGCTTCAAATACTTGCGATATAAGTGATATAGCTTCAAAAGCAGGAGGGACAAACGAGGTAACTTCATTTCTATGCGAAACAAATGATTTAGCTTCAAATCAATGCGAAGTACAAGGCTTAGCTTCAAATCCATGCGAAACAAATGATTTAGCTACAAATATTTGTGATATTCATTATTTAGCTACAACTGCATGCGAAACAAACGAGTTAGCTTCAAATCCACGCGAAAAACATGAATTGGTTCAAATGAATGCGATGTAGAAGGTTTAGCTTCAAATCCATGCGATACACAAGATTTTGCTTAAAATCAATGCGATGTAGTAGGTTCAGCTTCAAATCCATGCGACACATATGAATTAGCTTCAAATACTTGCGATATAAGTGATATAGCTTCAAAAGCAGGAGGAACAAACGAGGTAGCTTCAATTCTATGCGAAACAAATGATTTAGCTTCAAATCAATGCGAAGTAGAAGGCTTAGCATCAAATCCATGCGAAACAAATGGTTTAGCTACAAATACTTGTGATATACATGATTTAGCTTCAACAGCATGCGACACAAACGAGTTAGCTTCAAATACATGGGAAACACATGATTTAGCTTCAAATCAATTCGAAGTAGAAGGCTTTGCTTCAAATCCAAGCGAGACACATGATTTAGCTTCAAATCAGTGCGAAGTAGAAGGCTCAGCTTCAAATCGATGCGAATCTAATGGTTCGGCTTCAAATTCTTGTGAAATACATGATTTAGCTTCAACTGCATGTGAATCAAACGTGTTAGCTTCAAATCCAAGCGAAACAGATGATTTAGCTTCAAATCAATGGAAAGTAGAAGGCGTAGCTTCAAATCCATGCGGAACAAATGGTTATGCTTCAAAAACTTGTGATATAAGTGATATAGATTCAACTGCAGGCGAAACAAACGAGATAGCTTCAAATCCATGCAAAACACATGATTAAGCTTCAAAACAGTACGAAGTAGAAGGCGTAGCTTCAAATCCATGCGAAACACACGATTAAGCTTCAAATCAATGCGATGTAGTAGGTTCAGCTTCAAATCCATGCCACACATATGATTTAACTTCAAATACTTGCGGTATATGTGATATAGCTTCAAAAGCAGGAGGAACAAACGAGGTAGCTTCAATTCCATGCGAAACAAATGATTTAGCTTCAAATCAATGCGAAGTAGATGGCTTAGATTCAAATCCATGCGAAACAAATGGTTTAGCTACAAATACTTGTGATATACATTATTTAGCTACAACTGCATGCAAACAAACGAGTTTGCATCAAATCCATGCGAAACACACGATTTAGCTTCAAATCCATGGGATGTAGAAGGTTTAGCTTCAAATCCATGCGAAACACATTATTTAGGTGCAAATCAGTGCGAAGTAGAAGGCTCAGGTTCAAAGCCATGCCATTCAAATGGTTCATCTTCAAATACTTGTGAAAGACATGATTTAGCTTCAACTGCATGCGAAACAAACGAGTTACCTTCAAATCCACGCGAAACACATGATTTAGCTTTAAATCAATGCGAAGTAGCAGTTTCAGCTTGAAATCCATGCGAAACAAATGATTGAGCTTCCTACACTTGGGATATAGGTGATATAGCTTCAACTGCATGCGAAACAAATGAGTTACATTCAAATCCAAGCGAAACACATAATTTAGCTTCAAATCAATGCGATGTAGAAGGTTTAGCTTCAAATCCATCCGAAACACATGATTCAGCTGCAAATCAATGCGATGTAGAAGGTTCAGCTTCAAACCCATGCGACACATATGATTTAGCTTCAAATACTTGCGATATAAGTGATACAGCTTTAAAAGCAGGAGGAACAAACGAGGTAGTTTCAATTCCACGCGAAACAAATGATTTAGCTTCAAATCAATGCGAAGTAGAAGGCTTAGCTTCAAATCAATGCGAAGTAGAAGGCTTAGCTTCAAATCCATGCGAAACAAATGGATAAGCTACAAATGCTTGTGATATACATTATTTAGCTACAACTGCATGCGAAACAAACGAGTTAGCTTCAAATCCATGCGAAACACATGATTTAGCTTCAAATCAATGCGATGTAGATGGTTTAGCTTCCCAACCATGCGAAACAAATGATATAGAGTCAGATACTTGCGCTATAAATAAAATAGCTACAAATGCAGGAGGAACAAAAGAGTTAGCTTCCAATCCATGCGTTACACATGATGTAGCTTCTAAGCAGTGCGAGGTAGAAGGCGTAGCTTCAAATCCAAGCGAAACAAATGATTTAGCTTCAAATCAGTGCGAAGTAGAAGGATTACCTTCAAATCCATGCGAATCAAATGTTTCGGCTTCAAATACGTGTGAAATACATGGTTAAACTTCAACTGCATGCGAAGCAAACGAGTTATCTTGAAATCCATGTGAAACACATGACTTAGATTCAAATTCATCCGAAACACATGGTATAGCTTCGTATTCTTGCCAAACAAATGCGTTAGCTTCAGATATTTGTGATAAACATGATTTATATTCAACTGCATGCGAAACAAACGAGTCAGCTTCAAATCCATGCGTTACACATGATTTAGCTTCAAATCAATGCGACGTAGTAGGTATAGCTTCAAATCCATGCAAAACAAACGATTTAGCATCAGATACTTGCGATATAACTGATATAGCTCCAAATGCAGATGAATCAAACGAGTTAGCTGCAAAATCCATGCGATAAACATGATTTAGCTTCAAATCAATGCGAAATAGAAGGCTTAGCCTCAAATCTATGCGACACAACTGATTGAGCATCAAATACTTGCGATATAAATGATATAGCTTCAAATGCAGGCGACACAAACGAGTTAGCATCATATCCATGCGAAACACATGATTTAGCTTCAAATCCAAGCGAAACACATGATTTATCTTCAAATCAATGCGATGTAAAAGGTTTAGCTTCAAATCTGCCCGAAACAAATGATTTAGCTTCAATTCAATGCGAAGTAGAAGGCTTAGCTTCAAATCCATGCGATTTACAAGATTTAGCTTCAAATCAATGCGATGTAGAAGGTTCAGCTTCAAATCCGTGCGACACTTATGATTTAGCTTCAAATACTTGCGATATAAGTGATATAGCATCAAAAGTAGGAGGAACAACGAGGTAGCTTCAATTCCATGCGAAACAAATGATTTAGCTTCAAATCAATGCGAAGTAGAAGGATTATCTTCAAATCCATGCGAAACACATGATTTAGCTTCAAATCAATGCGATGTAGAAGGCTTAGCTTCAAATCCATGCAAAACACGTGATTTAGGATCCAATCAATGCGAAGTAGAAGGCTTAGCTTCAAATCCATGCGAAACAAATGGTTTAGCTTCAAATACTTGCGATATAAATGATACAGCTTCAAGTACAGGAGAAACAAACGAGTTAGCTTCAAATCCATGCAAAACACACGATTTAGCTTCAATTCAATGCCAAGTAGAAGGCTTAGCTTCAAATCCATGCGAATCAATTGTTTAGCTGCAAATACTTGTGATATACATTATTTAGTTTCAACTGCATGCGAAACAAACGAGTTAGCTTCAAATTCATTCGAAACACAATATTTAGCGTCAAATCAATGCGAAGTAGAAGGCAGAGCTTCAAATCCATGCGATACAAATGGTTTAGCTTCAAATACTTGTGATATACATGATTTAGCTTCAACTGCATTCGAAGCAAACGAGTTAGCTCCAAATCCACGCGAATCACATGATTTAACTTCAAATCAGTGCGAAGTAGAAGGGTTAGCTTCAAATCCATGCGAATCTAATGATTCGGCTTCAAATACTTGTGAAATGCATGATGTAGCTTCAAATCAATACGATGTAGAAGGCTTAGCTTCAAATCCATGCAAAACACGTGATTTAGGATCCAATCAATGCGAAGTAGAAGGCTTAGCTTCAAATCCATGCGAAACAAACGGATTAGCTTCAAATACGTGCGATATAAATGATACAGCTTCAAATACAGGAGAAACAAACGAGTTAGCTTCAGATCCACGCAAACACACGATTTAGATTCAATTCAATGCCAAGTAGAAGGCAGAGCTTCAAATTCATGCGATACAAATGGTTCATCTTCAAATACTTGTGAAAGACATGATTTAGCTTCAACTGCATGCGAAACAAATGAGTTACATTCAAATCCAAACGAAACACATAGTTTAGCTTCAAATCAATGCGAAGGAGCAGGTTTAGCTTCAAATCCATGCGAAACAAATGATTGAGCTTCCTACACTTGGGATATAGATGATATAGCTTCAACTGCATGCGAAACAAATGAGTTACATTCAAATCCAAGCGAAACACATAATTCAGTTGCAAATCAATGCGATGTAGAAGGCTTAGCTTCGAATCCATGCAAAACACGTGATTCAGGATCCAATCAATGCGAAGTAGAAGGCTCAGCTTCAAATCCATGCGTAACAAATGGTTTAGCTTCAATTACTTGCGATATAAATGATACAGCTTGAAATACAGGAGAAACAAACGAGTTAGCTTCAAATCCATACGAAACGCATGATTTAGATGCAAATCAATGCGACGTAGAAGGCTTATATTCAAATCCATGCGATACAAATCGTTTAGCTTCAAATACTTGTGATATACATGATTTAGCTTCAGCTGCATTCGAAACAGACGAATTAGCTTCTAATCCACGCGAAATACATTATTTAGCTTGAAAACAGTGCGAATTAGAAGGCTTAGCTTCAAATCCATGCGAAACGAATGATTTAGCTTCAAATACTTGCGATATAAATGATACAGCTTCAAATGCATGCGAAACAAACGAGTTAGCTTCAAATCCATGCGAAACACATGATTTAGCTTCAAATCAATACGATGTAGAAGGTTTAGCTTCAAATCCATGCGAAACAAACGACTTAGCTTCAAATCCATGCGAAACACATGATTTAGATGCAAAAGAATGCGAATTAGAAGGCTTAGCTTCAAATCCATGCGAAACGAATGATTTAGCATCAAATACTTGCAGTATAAATGGTAGAGCTTCAAATGCAGGCTAAACAAGCGAGTTATCTTCGAGTCCAAGCGAATAACATGATTTAGCTTCAAATCCATGCGAAACAAATGATTTAGCTTCAAATCAATGCGAAGTAGAAGGCTTTGCTTCAAATCCATGCGAAACAAATGGTTTAGCTACGAATACTTGTGATATACATTATTTAGCTACAACTGCATGCGAAACAAACGAGTTAGCTTCAAATCCACGCGAAACACATGAATTGGTTCAAAAGAATGCGATGGAGAAGGTTTAGCTTCAAATCCAAGCGAAACACATTATTTAGCTACAACTGCATGCGAAACAAACGAGTTAGCTTCAAATCCATGCGAAACACATGATTTAGCTTCAAATCAATGCGATGTAGATGGTTTAGCTTCAAATCCATGCGAAACAAATGATTGAGCTTCAAACACTTGGGATATAGGTGGTATAGCTTCAACTGCGTGCGAAACAAACGAGTTACCTTCAAATCCATGCGAAACACATGATTTAGCTTCAAATCAATGCGATGTTGAAGGTTTAGCTTCAAATCCACGCGAAACACATGATTTAGCTTCAAATCAATGCGATGTAGAAGGTTTAGCTTCAAATCCATGCGAAACAAATGATATAGCTTCAAATCAATGCGAAGTAGAAGGCTTAGCTTCAAATCCATGCGAAACAAATGGTTTAGCTACAAATACTTGTGATATACAATATTTAGCTACAACTGCATGCGAAACAAACGAGTTAGCTTCAAATCCATGCGAAACACATGATTTATCTTCAAATCAATGAGAAGTAGAACGCTTTGCTTCAAATACATGAGAAACAATTGATTTAGATTCAGATACTTGCGATATACGTGATATAGCTTCAAATGCAGGGGAAACAAACAAGTTAGCTTCAAATCCATACGAAACACATGATTTAGCTTCAAATCAATACGATGTAGAAGGTTTAGCTTCAAATCCATGCGAAACAAACGACTTAGCTTCAAATCCATGCGAAACACATGATTTAGATACAAAAGAATGCGAATTAGAAGGCTTAGCTTCAAATCCATGCGAAACGAATGATTTAGCATCAAATACTTGCAGTATAAATGGTAGAGCTTCAAATGCAGGCTAAACAAGCGAGTTATCTTCGAGTCCAAGCGAATAACATGATTTAGCTTCAAATCCATGCGAAACGAAAGATTTTCATTCAAATACTTGCGATATAAGTGATATAGCTTCAAATGCAGGAGAGACAAATGAGTTAGCTTCAAATCCATGCGAAACACATGATTTAGCTTCAAATCAATGCGATGTAGAAGGTTTAGCTTCAAATCCATGCGAAACAAATGATTTAGCTTCAAATCAATGCGAAGTAAAAGGCTTAGCATCAAATCCATGCGAAACGAATGATTTAGCATCAAATACTTGCGAATATAAGTGATATAGCTTCAAATGCAGGCGAAACAAACGAGTTAGCATCAGATCCATGCGAAACACATGATTTAGTTGCAAATCAATGCGATGTAGGGTGTTTAGCTTCAAATCCATGCGATACACAAGATTTAGCTTCAAATCAATGAGATGTAGAAAGTTCAGCTTCAAATCCATGCGACGCACATGATTTAGCTTCAAATACTTGCGATATAAGTGATATAGCTTCAAAATCTGGAGGAACAAACGAGGTAGCTTCAAATCCATGCGAAACAAATGATATAGCTTCAAATCAATGCGAAGTAGAAGGCTTAGCTTCAAATCCATGCGAAACAAATGGTTTAGCTACAAATACTTGTGATATACAATATTTAGCTACAACTGCATGCGAAACAAATGAGTTAGCTTCAAATCCATGCGAAACACATGATTTATCTTCAAATCAATGAGAAGTAGAATGCTTTGCTTCAAATACATGAGAAACAATTGATTTAGATTCAGATACTTGCGATATAAGTGATATAGCTTCAAATGCAGGGGAAACAAACAAGTTAGCTTCAAATCCATGCGAAACACATGATTTAGCTTCAAATCAATGAGAAGTAGAATGCTTTGCTTCAAATACATGAGAAACAATTGATTTAGATTCAGATACTTGCGATATAAGTGATATAGCTTCAAATGCAGGGGAAACAAACAAGTTAGCTTCAAATCCATGCGAAACACATGATTTAGCTTCAAATCAATACGATGTAGAAGGTTTAGCTTCAAATCCATGCGAAACAAACGACTTAGCTTCAAATCCATGCGAAACACATGATTTAGATGCAAAAGAATGCGAATTAGAAGGCTTAGCTTCAAATCCATGCGAAACGAATGATTTAGCATCAAATACTTGCAGTATAAATGGTAGAGCTTCAAATGCAGGCTAAACAAGCGAGTTATCTTCGAGTCCTAGCGAATAACATGATTTAGCTTCAAATCCATGCGAAACAAATGATTTAGCTTCAAATCAATGCGAAGTAGAAGGCTTTGCTTCAAATCCATGCGAAACAAATGGTTTAGCTACAAATACTTGTGATATACATTATTTAGCTACAACTGCATGCGAAACAAACGAGTTAGCTTCAAATCCACGCGAAACACATGAATTGGTTCAAAAGAATGCGATGGAGAAGGTTTAGCTTCAAATCCAAGCGAAACACATTATTTAGCTACAACTGCATGCGAAACAAACGAGTTAGCTTCAAATCCATGCGAAACACATGATTTAGCTTCAAATCAATGCGATGTAGAAGGTTTAGCTTCAAATCCATGCGAAACAAATGATTGAGCTTCAAACACTTGGGATATAGGTGGTATAGTTTCAACTGCGTGCGAAACAAACGAGTTACCTTCAAATCCATGCGAAACACATGATTTAGCTTCAAATCAATGCGATGTTGAATGTTTAGCTTCAAATCCACGCGAAACACATGATTTAGCTTCAAATCAATGCGATGTAGAAGGTTTAGCTTCAAATCCATGCGAAACACATTATTT
The DNA here is from genome assembly GCF_051020955.1 of Megalopta genalis. NCBI lineage: Eukaryota > Metazoa > Arthropoda > Insecta > Hymenoptera > Halictidae > Megalopta > Megalopta genalis. Next base: position 112,502 of record NW_027476427.1, on the reverse strand, counting down.
AGTTGCAAATCAGTGCGATGTAGTAGGCTCATGTTCAAATCAATGCGATGCAAATGGTTCATCTTCAAATACTTGTGAAAGACATGATTTAGCTTCAACTGCATGCGAAACAAACGAGTTAGCTTCAAATCCATGCGAAACACATGATGTAGCTTCAAATCAATGCGATGAAGTAGGTTTAGCTTCAAATCCATGCAAAACACGTGATTTAGCTTCTAATTAATGCGAAGTAGAAGGCTTAGCTTCAAATCCATGCGAAACAAATGGTTTAGCTTCAAATACTTGCGATATAAATGATACAGCTTCAAATACAGGAGAAACAAACGAGTTAGCTTCAAATCCATGCAAAACGCACGATTTAGCTTCAATTCAATGCCAAGTAGAAGGCTTAGCTTCAAATCCACGCGAATCAATTGTTTAGCTGCAAATACTTGTGATATACATGATTTAGTTTCAACAGCATGCGAAACGAACGAGTTAGCTTCAAATCCATTCGAAACACAATATTTAGCGTCAAATCAATGCGAAGTAGAAGGCAGAGCTTCAAATCCATGCGATACAAATGGTTTAGCTTCAAATACTTGTGATATACATGATTTAGCTTTCACTGCATTCGAAGCAAACGAGTTAGCTCCGAATCCACGCGAAACACATGATTTAGCTTCAAATCAGTGCGAAGTAGAAGGCTTAGCTTCAAATCCATGCGAATCTAATGGTTCGGCTTCAAATACTTGTGAAAAGCATGATTTAGCTTCAACTGCATGCGAAAAAACGAGTTACCTTCTAATCCACGCGAAACACATAATTTAGCTTCAAATCAATGCGAAGTAGCAGGTTTAGCTTCAAATCCATGCGAAACAAATGATTGAGCTTCAAACACTTGGGATATAGGTGATATTGCTTCAACTGCATGCGAAACAAACGAGTTACCTTGAAATCCACGCGAAGCAAATGGTTTAGCTTCAAATCAATGCGATGTAGATACCAAGCTTCAAATCCATGAAAAACACGTGATTTAGGATCCAATCAATGCGAAGTAGAAGGCTTAGCTTCAAATCCATGCGAAACAAATGGTTTAGCTTGAAATACTTGCGATATAAGTGAAATAAATTCAAATACAGGCGAAACGAATGAGTTGGCTTCAAATCCATGCGAAACACAAGATTCAGCTGCAAATCAATGCGATGTAGAAGGTTTAGCTTCAAATCCATGCAAAACACATGATTCAACTTCAAATCCACGGGATGTAGAAGGTTTAGCTTCAAATCCATGCGAAACACATTATTTAGTTGCAAATCAGTGCGAAGTAGTAGGCTCATGTTCAAATCAATGCGATGCAAATGGTTCATCTTCGAATACTTGTGAAAGACATGATTTAGCTTCAACTGCATGCGAAACAAACGAGTTAGCTTCAAATCCATGCGAAACACATGATGTAGCTTCAAATCAATGCGATGAAGTAGGTTTAGTTTCAAATCCATGCAAAACACGTGATTTAGCTTCAAATCAGTGCGAAGTAGAAGGCTTAGCTTCAAATCCATGCGAATCTAATGGTTCGGCTTCAAATACTTGTGAAAAGCATGATTTAGCTTCAACTGCATGCGAAAAAACGAGTTACCTTCTAATCCACGAAAAACACATAATTTAGCTTCAAATCAATGCGAAGTAGCAGGTTTAGCTTCAAATCCATGACAAACACATGATTTAGCTTGAAATCCATGGGATGTAGAAGGTTTAGCTTCAAATCCATGCGAAACACATTATTTAGGTGCAAATCAGTGCGAAGTAGAAGGCTCAGGTTCAAAGCCATGCCATTCAAATGGTTCATCTTCAAATACTTGTGAAAGACATGATTTAGCTTCAACTGCATGCGAAACAAACGAGTTACCTTCAAATCCACGCGAAACACATGATTTAGCTTTAAATCAATGCGAAGTAGCAGTTTCAGCTTGAAATCCATGCGAAACAAATGATTGAGCTTCCTACACTTGGGATATAGGTGATATAGCTTCAACTGCATGCGAAACAAATGAGTTACATTCAAATCCAAGCGAAACACATAATTTAGCTTCAAATCAATGCGATGTAGAAGGTTTAGCTTCAAATCCATCCGAAACACATGATTCAGCTGCAAATCAATGCGATGTAGAAGGTTCAGCTTCAAACCCATGCGACACATATGATTTAGCTTCAAATACTTGCGATATAAGTGATACAGCTTTAAAAGCAGGAGGAACAAACGAGGTAGTTTCAATTCCACGCGAAACAAATGATTTAGCTTCAAATCAATGCGAAGTAGAAGGCTTAGCTTCAAATCAATGCGAAGTAGAAGGCTTAGCTTCAAATCCATGCGAAACAAATGGATAAGCTACAAATGCTTGTGATATACATTATTTAGCTACAACTGCATGCGAAACAAACGAGTTAGCTTCAAATCCATGCGAAACACATGATTTAGCTTCAAATCAATGCGATGTAGATGGTTTAGCTTCCCAACCATGCGAAACAAATGATATAGAGTCAGATACTTGCGCTATAAATAAAATAGCTACAAATGCAGGAGGAACAAAAGAGTTAGCTTCCAATCCATGCGTTACACATGATGTAGCTTCTAAGCAGTGCGAGGTAGAAGGCGTAGCTTCAAATCCAAGCGAAACAAATGATTTAGCTTCAAATCAGTGCGAAGTAGAAGGATTACCTTCAAATCCATGCGAATCAAATGTTTCGGCTTCAAATACGTGTGAAATACATGGTTAAACTTCAACTGCATGCGAAGCAAACGAGTTATCTTGAAATCCATGTGAAACACATGATTTAGATTCAAATTCATCCGAAACACATGGTATAGCTTCGTATTCTTGCCAAACAAATGCGTTAGCTTCAGATATTTGTGATAAACATGATTTATATTCAACTGCATGCGAAACAAACGAGTTACCTTGAAATCCACGCGAAGCAAATGGTTTAGCTTCAAATCAATGCGATGTAGATACCAAGCTTCAAATCCATGAAAAACACGTGATTTAGGATCCAATCAATGCGAAGTAGAAGGCTTAGCTTCAAATCCATGCGAAACAAATGGTTTAGCTTGAAATACTTGCGATATAAGTGAAATAAATTCAAATACAGGCGAAACGAATGAGTTGGCTTCAAATCCATGCGAAACACAAGATTCAGCTGCAAATCAATGCGATGTAGAAGGTTTAGCTTCAAATCCATGCAAAACACATGATTCAACTTCAAATCCACGGGATGTAGAAGGTTTAGCTTCAAATCCATGCGAAACACATTATTTAGTTGCAAATCAGTGCGAAGTAGTAGGCTCATGTTCAAATCAATGCGATGCAAATGGTTCATCTTCGAATACTTGTGAAAGACATGATTTAGCTTCAACTGCATGCGAAACAAACGAGTTAGCTTCAAATCCATGCGAAACACATGATGTAGCTTCAAATCAATGCGATGAAGTAGGTTTAGTTTCAAATCCATGCAAAACACGTGATTTAGCTTCAAATCAGTGCGAAGTAGAAGGCTTAGCTTCAAATCCATGCGAATCTAATGGTTCGGCTTCAAATACTTGTGAAAAGCATGATTTAGCTTCAACTGCATGCGAAAAAACGAGTTACCTTCTAATCCACGAAAAACACATAATTTAGCTTCAAATCAATGCGAAGTAGCAGGTTTAGCTTCAAATCCATGACAAACACATGATTTAGCTTGAAATCCATGGATGTAGAAGGTTTAGCTTCAAATCCATGCGAAACACATTATTTAGGTGCAAATCAGTGCGAAGTAGAAGGCTCAGGTTCAAAGCCATGCCATTCAAATGGTTCATCTTCAAATACTTGTGAAAGACATGATTTAGCTTCAACTGCATGCGAAACAAACGAGTTACCTTCAAATCCACGCGAAACACATGATTTAGCTTTAAATCAATGCGAAGTAGCAGTTTCAGCTTGAAATCCATGCGAAACAAATGATTGAGCTTCCTACACTTGGGATATAGGTGATATAGCTTCAACTGCATGCGAAACAAATGAGTTACATTCAAATCCAAGCGAAACACATAATTTAGCTTCAAATCAATGCGATGTAGAAGGTTTAGCTTCAAATCCATCCGAAACACATGATTCAGCTGCAAATCAATGCGATGTAGAAGGTTCAGCTTCAAACCCATGCGACACATATGATTTAGCTTCAAATACTTGCGATATAAGTGATACAGCTTTAAAAGCAGGAGGAACAAACGAGGTAGTTTCAATTCCACGCGAAACAAATGATTTAGCTTCAAATCAATGCGAAGTAGAAGGCTTAGCTTCAAATCAATGCGAAGTAGAAGGCTTAGCTTCAAATCCATGCGAAACAAATGGATAAGCTACAAATGCTTGTGATATACATTATTTAGCTACAACTGCATGCGAAACAAACGAGTTAGCTTCAAATCCATGCGAAACACATGATTTAGCTTCAAATCAATGCGATGTAGATGGTTTAGCTTCCCAACCATGCGAAACAAATGATATAGAGTCAGATACTTGCGCTATAAATAAAATAGCTACAAATGCAGGAGGAACAAAAGAGTTAGCTTCCAATCCATGCGTTACACATGATGTAGCTTCTAAGCAGTGCGAGGTAGAAGGCGTAGCTTCAAATCCAAGCGAAACAAATGATTTAGCTTCAAATCAGTGCGAAGTAGAAGGATTACCTTCAAATCCATGCGAATCAAATGTTTCGGCTTCAAATACGTGTGAAATACATGGTTAAACTTCAACTGCATGCGAAGCAAACGAGTTATCTTGAAATCCATGTGAAACACATGATTTAGATTCAAATTCATCCGAAACACATGGTATAGCTTCGTATTCTTGCCAAACAAATGCGTTAGCTTCAGATATTTGTGATAAACATGATTTATATTCAACTGCATGCGAAACAAACGAGTCAGCTTCAAATCCATGCGTTACACATGATTTAGCTTCAAATCAATGCGACGTAGTAGGTATAGCTTCAAATCCATGCAAAACAAACGATTTAGCATCAGATACTTGCGATATAACTGATATAGCTCCAAATGCAGATGAATCAAACGAGTTAGCTGCAAAATCCATGCGATAAACATGATTTAGCTTCAAATCAATGCGAAATAGAAGGCTTAGCCTCAAATCTATGCGACACAACTGATTGAGCATCAAATACTTGCGATATAAATGATATAGCTTCAAATGCAGGCGACACAAACGAGTTAGCATCATATCCATGCGAAACACATGATTTAGCTTCAAATCCAAGCGAAACACATGATTTATCTTCAAATCAATGCGATGTAGAAGGTTCAGCTTCAAATCCGTGCGACACTTATGATTTAGCTTCAAATACTTGCGATATAAGTGATATAGCATCAAAAGTAGGAGGAACAACGAGGTAGCTTCAATTCCATGCGAAACAAATGATTTAGCTTCAAATCAATGCGAAGTAGAAGGATTATCTTCAAATCCATGCGAAACACATGATTTAGCTTCAAATCAATGCGATGTAGAAGGCTTAGCTTCAAATCCATGCAAAACACGTGATTTAGGATCCAATCAATGCGAAGTAGAAGGCTTAGCTTCAAATCCATGCGAAACAAATGGTTTAGCTTCAAATACTTGCGATATAAATGATACAGCTTCAAGTACAGGAGAAACAAACGAGTTAGCTTCAAATCCATGCAAAACACACGATTTAGCTTCAATTCAATGCCAAGTAGAAGGCTTAGCTTCAAATCCATGCGAATCAATTGTTTAGCTGCAAATACTTGTGATATACATTATTTAGTTTCAACTGCATGCGAAACAAACGAGTTAGCTTCAAATTCATTCGAAACACAATATTTAGCGTCAAATCAATGCGAAGTAGAAGGCAGAGCTTCAAATCCATGCGATACAAATGGTTTAGCTTCAAATACTTGTGATATACATGATTTAGCTTCAACTGCATTCGAAGCAAACGAGTTAGCTCCAAATCCACGCGAATCACATGATTTAACTTCAAATCAGTGCGAAGTAGAAGGGTTAGCTTCAAATCCATGCGAATCTAATGATTCGGCTTCAAATACTTGTGAAATGCATGATGTAGCTTCAAATCAATACGATGTAGAAGGCTTAGCTTCAAATCCATGCAAAACACGTGATTTAGGATCCAATCAATGCGAAGTAGAAGGCTTAGCTTCAAATCCATGCGAAACAAACGGATTAGCTTCAAATACGTGCGATATAAATGATACAGCTTCAAATACAGGAGAAACAAACGAGTTAGCTTCAGATCCACGCAAACACACGATTTAGATTCAATTCAATGCCAAGTAGAAGGCAGAGCTTCAAATTCATGCGATACAAATGGTTCATCTTCAAATACTTGTGAAAGACATGATTTAGCTTCAACTGCATGCGAAACAAATGAGTTACATTCAAATCCAAACGAAACACATAGTTTAGCTTCAAATCAATGCGAAGGAGCAGGTTTAGCTTCAAATCCATGCGAAACAAATGATTGAGCTTCCTACACTTGGGATATAGATGATATAGCTTCAACTGCATGCGAAACAAATGAGTTACATTCAAATCCAAGCGAAACACATAATTCAGTTGCAAATCAATGCGATGTAGAAGGCTTAGCTTCGAATCCATGCAAAACACGTGATTCAGGATCCAATCAATGCGAAGTAGAAGGCTCAGCTTCAAATCCATGCGTAACAAATGGTTTAGCTTCAATTACTTGCGATATAAATGATACAGCTTGAAATACAGGAGAAACAAACGAGTTAGCTTCAAATCCATGCAAAACACACGATTTAGCTTCAATTCAATGCCAAGTAGAAGGTTTAGCTTCAAATCCAAGCGAATCAATTGTTTAGCTGCAAATACATGTGATATACATGATTTAGTTTCAACTGCATGCGAAACAAACGAGTTAGCTTCAAATCCATTCGAAACACAATATTTAGCGTCAAATCAATGCGAAGTAGAAGGCAGAGCTTCAAATCCATGCGATACAAATGGTTTAGCTTCAAATACTTGTGATATACATGATTTAGCTTCAACTGCATTCGAAGCAACGAGTTAGCTTCAAATACATGCGAAACACATGATTTAGCTTCAAACCAATGCGATGTAGAAGGTTTAGCTTCAAATCCATGTGAAACACATGATGTAGCTTCAAATCATGGAGAAGTAGTAGACTTAGCTTCAAGTCCATGACAAACAAAAGATTTAGTTTCAAATCAATGCGATGTGGAAGGTTTAGCTACAAATCCGCGCGAAACAAATGATTTAGCTTCAATTACTTGCAATATAAGTGATACAGCTTCAAATGCAGGCGAAACAAAAGAGTTAGCTTCAAATCAATGCGAAGTAGAAGGCTTAGCTTCAAATCCATGCGAAACAAATGGTTTAGCTACAAATACTTGTGATATACATTATTTAGCTACAACTGCATGCGAAACAAACGAGTTAACTTCAAGTCCATACAAACCACGTGATATAGCTTCAAATCAATGCGAAGTAGAAGGCTTAGCTTCAAATCCATGCGAAACAAATGGTTTAGCTACAAATACTTGTGATATACAATATTTAGCTACAACTGCATGCGAAACAAACGAGTTAGCTTCAAATCCATGCGAAACACATGATTTATCTTCAAATCAATGAGAAGTAGAAGGCTTTGCTTCAAATACATGAGAAACAATTGATTTAGATTCAGATACTTGCGATATAAGTGATATAGCTTCAAATGCAGGGGAAACAAACAAGTTAGCTTCAAATCCATGCGAAACACATGATTTAGCTTCAAATCAATACGATGTAGAAGGTTTAGCTTCAAATCCATGCGAAACAAACGACTTAGCTTCAAATCCATGCGAAACACATGATTTAGATGCAAAAGAATGCGAATTAGAAGGCTTAGCTTCAAATCCATGCGAAACGAATGATTTAGCATCAAATACTTGCAGTATAAATGGTAGAGCTTCAAATGCAGGCTAAACAAGCGAGTTATCTTCGAGTCCAAGCGAATAACATGATTTAGCTTCAAATCCATGCGAAACAAATGATTTAGCTTCAAATCAATGCGAAGTAGAAGGCTTTGCTTCAAATCCATGCGAAACAAATGGTTTAGCTACGAATACTTGTGATATACATTATTTAGCTACAACTGCATGCGAAACAAACGAGTTAGCTTCAAATCCACGCGAAACACATGAATTGGTTCAAAAGAATGCGATGGAGAAGGTTTAGCTTCAAATCCAAGCGAAACACATTATTTAGCTACAACTGCATGCGAAACAAACGAGTTAGCTTCAAATCCATGCGAAACACATGATTTAGCTTCAAATCAATGCGATGTAGATGGTTTAGCTTCAAATCCATGCGAAACAAATGATTGAGCTTCAAACACTTGGGATATAGGTGGTATAGCTTCAACTGCGTGCGAAACAAACGAGTTACCTTCAAATCCATGCGAAACACATGATTTAGCTTCAAATCAATGCGATGTTGAAGGTTTAGCTTCAAATCCACGCGAAACACATGATTTAGCTTCAAATCAATGCGATGTAGAAGGTTTAGCTTCAAATCCATGCGAAACAAATGATATAGCTTCAAATCAATGCGAAGTAGAAGGCTTAGCTTCAAATCCATGCGAAACAAATGGTTTAGCTACAAATACTTGTGATATACAATATTTAGCTACAACTGCATGCGAAACAAACGAGTTAGCTTCAAATCCATGCGAAACACATGAATTATCTTCAAATCAATGAGAAGTAGAAGGCTTTGCTTCAAATACATGAGAAACAATTGATTTAGATTCAGTTACTTGCGATATAAGTGATATAGCTTCAAATGCAGGGGAAACAAACAAGTTAGCTTCAAATCCATACGAAACACATGATTTAGCTTCAAATCAATACGATGTAGAAGGTTTAGCTTCAAATCCATGCGAAACAAACGACTTAGCTTCAAATCCATGCGAAACACATGATTTAGATACAAAAGAATGCGAATTAGAAGGCTTAGCTTCAAATCCATGCGAAACGAATGATTTAGCATCAAATACTTGCAGTATAAAAGGTAGAGCTTCAAATGCAGGCTAAACAAGCGAGTTATCTTCGAGTCCAAGCGAATAACATGACTTAGCTTCAAATCCATGCGAAACGAAAGATTTTCATTCAAATACTTGCGATATAAGTGATATAGCTTCAAATGCAGGAGAGACAAATGAGTTAGCTTCAAATCCACGCGAAACACATGATTTAGCTTCAAATCAATGCGATGTAGAAGGTTTAGCTTCAAATCCATGCGAAACACATTATTTAGTTGCAAATCAGTGCGAAGTAGTAGGCTCATGTTCAAATCAATGCGATGCAAATGGTTCATCTTCAAATACTTGTGAAAGACATGATTTAGCTTCAACTGCATGCGAAACAAACGAGTTAGCTTCAAATCCATGCGAAACACATGATGTAGCTTCAAATCAATGCGATGAAGTAGGTTTAGCTTCAAATCCATGCAAAACACGTGATTTAGCTTCTAATTAATGCGAAGTAGAAGGCTTAGCTTCAAATCCATGCGAAACAAATGGTTTAGCTTCAAATACTTGCGATATAAATGATACAGCTTCAAATACAGGAGAAACAAACGAGTTAGCTTCAAATCCATGCAAAACGCACGATTTAGCTTCAATTCAATGCCAAGTAGAAGGCTTAGCTTCAAATCCACGCGAATCAATTGTTTAGCTGCAAATACTTGTGATATACATGATTTAGTTTCAACAGCATGCGAAACGAACGAGTTAGCTTCAAATCCATTCGAAACACAATATTTAGCGTCAAATCAATGCGAAGTAGAAGGCAGAGCTTCAAATCCATGCGATACAAATGGTTTAGCTTCAAATACTTGTGATATACATGATTTAGCTTTCACTGCATTCGAAGCAAACGAGTTAGCTCCGAATCCACGCGAAACACATGATTTAGCTTCAAATCAGTGCGAAGTAGAAGGCTTAGCTTCAAATCCATGCGAAACAAATGGTTTAGCTTCAAATACTTGCGATATAAATGATACAGCTTCAAGTACAGGAGAAACAAACGAGTTAGCTTCAAATCCATGCAAAACACACGATTTAGCTTCAATTCAATGCCAAGTAGAAGGCTTAGCTTCAAATCCATGCGAATCAATTGTTTAGCTGCAAATACTTGTGATATACATTATTTAGTTTCAACTGCATGCGAAACAAACGAGTTAGCTTCAAATTCATTCGAAACACAATATTTAGCGTCAAATCAATGCGAAGTAGAAGGCAGAGCTTCAAATCCATGCGATACAAATGGTTTAGCTTCAAATACTTGTGATATACATGATTTAGCTTCAACTGCATTCGAAGCAAACGAGTTAGCTCCAAATCCACGCGAATCACATGATTTAACTTCAAATCAGTGCGAAGTAGAAGGGTTAGCTTCAAATCCATGCGAATCTAATGATTCGGCTTCAAATACTTGTGAAATGCATGATGTAGCTTCAAATCAATACGATGTAGAAGGCTTAGCTTCAAATCCATGCAAAACACGTGATTTAGGATCCAATCAATGCGAAGTAGAAGGCTTAGCTTCAAATCCATGCGAAACAAACGGATTAGCTTCAAATACGTGCGATATAAATGATACAGCTTCAAATACAGGAGAAACAAACGAGTTAGCTTCAGATCCACGCAAACACACGATTTAGATTCAATTCAATGCCAAGTAGAAGGCAGAGCTTCAAATTCATGCGATACAAATGGTTCATCTTCAAATACTTGTGAAAGACATGATTTAGCTTCAACTGCATGCGAAACAAATGAGTTACATTCAAATCCAAACGAAACACATAGTTTAGCTTCAAATCAATGCGAAGGAGCAGGTTTAGCTTCAAATCCATGACAAACACATGATTTAGCTTGAAATCCATGGGATGTAGAAGGTTTAGCTTCAAATCCATGCGAAACACATTATTTAGGTGCAAATCAGTGCGAAGTAGAAGGCTCAGGTTCAAAGCCATGCCATTCAAATGGTTCATCTTCAAATACTTGTGAAAGACATGATTTAGCTTCAACTGCATGCGAAACAAACGAGTTACCTTCAAATCCACGCGAAACACATGATTTAGCTTTAAATCAATGCGAAGTAGCAGTTTCAGCTTGAAATCCATGCGAAACAAATGATTGAGCTTCCTACACTTGGGATATAGGTGATATAGCTTCAACTGCATGCGAAACAAATGAGTTACATTCAAATCCAAGCGAAACACATAATTTAGCTTCAAATCAATGCGATGTAGAAGGTTTAGCTTCAAATCCATCCGAAACACATGATTCAGCTGCAAATCAATGCGATGTAGAAGGTTCAGCTTCAAACCCATGCGACACATATGATTTAGCTTCAAATACTTGCGATATAAGTGATACAGCTTTAAAAGCAGGAGGAACAAACGAGGTAGTTTCAATTCCACGCGAAACAAATGATTTAGCTTCAAATCAATGCGAAGTAGAAGGCTTAGCTTCAAATCAATGCGAAGTAGAAGGCTTAGCTTCAAATCCATGCGAAACAAATGGATAAGCTACAAATGCTTGTGATATACATTATTTAGCTACAACTGCATGCGAAACAAACGAGTTAGCTTCAAATCCATGCGAAACACATGATTTAGCTTCAAATCAATGCGATGTAGATGGTTTAGCTTCCCAACCATGCGAAACAAATGATATAGAGTCAGATACTTGCGCTATAAATAAAATAGCTACAAATGCAGGAGGAACAAAAGAGTTAGCTTCCAATCCATGCGTTACACATGATGTAGCTTCTAAGCAGTGCGAGGTAGAAGGCGTAGCTTCAAATCCAAGCGAAACAAATGATTTAGCTTCAAATCAGTGCGAAGTAGAAGGATTACCTTCAAATCCATGCGAATCAAATGTTTCGGCTTCAAATACGTGTGAAATACATGGTTAAACTTCAACTGCATGCGAAGCAAACGAGTTATCTTGAAATCCATGTGAAACACATGATTTAGATTCAAATTCATCCGAAACACATGGTATAGCTTCGTATTCTTGCCAAACAAATGCGTTAGCTTCAGATATTTGTGACAAACATGATTTATATTCAACTGCATGCGAAACAAACGAGTCAGCTTCAAATCCATGCGTTACACATGATTTAGCTTCAAATCAATGCGACGTAGTAGGTATAGCTTCAAATCCATGCAAAACAAACGATTTAGCATCAGATACTTGCGATATAACTGATATAGCTCCAAATGCAGATGAATCAAACGAGTTAGCTGCAAAATCCATGCGATAAACATGATTTAGCTTCAAATCAATGCGAAATAGAAGGCTTAGCCTCAAATCTATGCGACACAACTGATTGAGCATCAAATACTTGCGATATAAATGATATAGCTTCAAATGCAGGCGACACAAACGAGTTAGCATCATATCCATGCGAAACACATGATTTAGCTTCAAATCCAAGCGAAACACATGATTTATCTTCAAATCAATGCGATGTAGAAGGTTCAGCTTCAAATCCGTGCGACACTTATGATTTAGCTTCAAATACTTGCGATATAAGTGATATAGCATCAAAAGTAGGAGGAACAACGAGGTAGCTTCAATTCCATGCGAAACAAATGATTTAGCTTCAAATCAATGCGAAGTAGAAGGATTATCTTCAAATCCATGCGAAACACATGATTTAGCTTCAAATCAATGCGATGTAGAAGGCTTAGCTTCAAATCCATGCAAAACACGTGATTTAGGATCCAATCAATGCGAAGTAGAAGGCTTAGCTTCAAATCCATGCGAAACAAATGGTTTAGCTTCAAATACTTGCGATATAAATGATACAGCTTCAAGTACAGGAGAAACAAACGAGTTAGCTTCAAATCCATGCAAAACACACGATTTAGCTTCAATTCAATGCCAAGTAGAAGGCTTAGCTTCAAATCCATGCGAATCAATTGTTTAGCTGCAAATACTTGTGATATACATTATTTAGTTTCAACTGCATGCGAAACAAACGAGTTAGCTTCAAATTCATTCGAAACACAATATTTAGCGTCAAATCAATGCGAAGTAGAAGGCAGAGCTTCAAATCCATGCGATACAAATGGTTTAGCTTCAAATACTTGTGATATACATGATTTAGCTTCAACTGCATTCGAAGCAAACGAGTTAGCTCCAAATCCACGCGAATCACATGATTTAACTTCAAATCAGTGCGAAGTAGAAGGGTTAGCTTCAAATCCATGCGAATCTAATGATTCGGCTTCAAATACTTGTGAAATGCATGATGTAGCTTCAAATCAATACGATGTAGAAGGCTTAGCTTCAAATCCATGCAAAACACGTGATTTAGGATCCAATCAATGGGAAGTAGAAGGCTTAGCTTCAAATCCATGCGAAACAAACGGATTAGCTTCAAATACGTGCGATATAAATGATACAGCTTCAAATACAGGAGAAACAAACGAGTTAGCTTCAGATCCACGCAAACACACGATTTAGATTCAATTCAATGCCAAGTAGAAGGCAGAGCTTCAAATTCATGCGATACAAATGGTTCATCTTCAAATACTTGTGAAAGACATGATTTAGCTTCAACTGCATGCGAAACAAATGAGTTACATTCAAATCCAAACGAAACACATAGTTTAGCTTCAAATCAATGCGAAGGAGCAGGTTTAGCTTCAAATCCATGCGAAACAAATGATTGAGCTTCCTACACTTGGGATATAGATGATATAGCTTCAACTGCATGCGAAACAAATGAGTTACATTCAAATCCAAGCGAAACACATAATTCAGTTGCAAATCAATGCGATGTAGAAGGCTTAGCTTCGAATCCATGCAAAACACGTGATTCAGGATCCAATCAATGCGAAGTAGAAGGCTCAGCTTCAAATCCATGCGTAACAAATGGTTTAGCTTCAATTACTTGCGATATAAATGATACAGCTTGAAATACAGGAGAAACAAACGAGTTAGCTTCAAATCCATGCAAAACACACGATTTAGCTTCAATTCAATGCCAAGTAGAAGGCTTAGCTTCAAATCCATGCGAATCAATTGTTTAGCTGCAAATACTTGTGATATACATTATTTAGTTTCAACTGCATGCGAAACAAACGAGTTAGCTTCAAATTCATTCGAAACACAATATTTAGCGTCAAATCAATGCGAAGTAGAAGGCAGAGCTCCAAATCCATGCGATACAAATGGTTTAGCTTCAAATACTTGTGATATACATGATTTAGCTTCAACTGCATTCGAAGCAAACGAGTTAGCTCCAAATCCACGCGAATCACATGATTTAACTTCAAATCAGTGCGAAGTAGAAGGGTTAGCTTCAAATCCATGCGAATCTAATGATTCGGCTTCAAATACTTGTGAAATGCATGATGTAGCTTCAAATCAATACGATGTAGAAGGCTTAGCTTCAAATCCATGCAAAACACGTGATTTAGGATCCAATCAATGGGAAGTAGAAGGCTTAGCTTCAAATCCATGCGAAACAAACGGATTAGCTTCAAATACGTGCGATATAAATGATACAGCTTCAAATACAGGAGAAACAAACGAGTTAGCTTCAGATCCACGCAAACACACGATTTAGATTCAATTCAATGCCAAGTAGAAGGCAGAGCTTCAAATTCATGCGATACAAATGGTTCATCTTCAAATACTTGTGAAAGACATGATTTAGCTTCAACTGCATGCGAAACAAATGAGTTACATTCAAATCCAAACGAAACACATAGTTTAGCTTCAAATCAATGCGAAGGAGCAGGTTTAGCTTCAAATCCATGCGAAACAAATGATTGAGCTTCCTACACTTGGGATATAGATGATATAGCTTCAACTGCATGCGAAACAAATGAGTTACATTCAAATCCAAGCGAAACACATAATTCAGTTGCAAATCAATGCGATGTAGAAGGCTTAGCTTCGAATCCATGCAAAACACGTGATTCAGGATCCAATCAATGCGAAGTAGAAGGCTCAGCTTCAAATCCATGCGTAACAAATGGTTTAGCTTCAATTACTTGCGATATAAATGATACAGCTTGAAATACAGGAGAAACAAACGAGTTAGCTTCAAATCCATGCAAAACACACGATTTAGCTTCAATTCAATGCCAAGTAGAAGGTTTAGCTTCAAATCCAAGCGAATCAATTGTTTAGCTGCAAATACATGTGATATACATGATTTAGCTTCAACTGCATGCGAAACAAACGAGTTAGCTTCAAATCCATTCGAAACACAATATTTAGCGTCAAATCAATGCGAAGTAGAAGGCAGAGCTTCAAATCCATGCGATACAAATGGTTTAGCTTCAAATACTTGTGATATACATGATTTAGCTTCAACTGCATTCGAAGCAACGAGTTAGCTTCAAATACATGCGAAACACATGATTTAGCTTCAAACCAATGCGATGTAGAAGGTTTAGCTTCAAATCCATGTGAAACACATGATGTAGCTTCAAATCATGGAGAAGTAGTAGACTTAGCTTCAAGTCCATGACAAACAAAAGATTTAGTTTCAAATCAATGCGATGTGGAAGGTTTAGCTACAAATCCGCGCGAAACAAATGATTTAGCTTCAATTACTTGCAATATAAGTGATACAGCTTCAAATGCAGGCGAAACAAAAGAGTTAGCTTCAAATCAATGCGAAGTAGAAGGCTTAGCTTCAAATCCATGCGAAACAAATGGTTTAGCTACAAATACTTGTGATATACATTATTTAGCTACAACTGCATGCGAAACAAACGAGTTAACTTCAAGTCCATACAAACCACGTGATATAGCTTCAAATCAATGCGAAGTAGAAGGCTTAGCTTCAAATCCATGCGAAACAAATGGTTTAGCTACAAATACTTGTGATATACAATATTTAGCTACAACTGCATGCGAAACAAACGAGTTAGCTTCAAATCCATGCGAAACACATGATTTATCTTCAAATCAATGAGAAGTAGAAGGCTTTGCTTCAAATACATGAGAAACAATTGATTTAGATTCAGATACTTGCGATATAAGTGATATAGCTTCAAATGCAGGGGAAACAAACAAGTTAGCTTCAAATCCATGCGAAACACATGATTTAGCTTCAAATCAATACGATGTAGAAGGTTTAGCTTCAAATCCATGCGAAACAAACGACTTAGCTTCAAATCCATGCGAAACACATGATTTAGATGCAAAAGAATGCGAATTAGAAGGCTTAGCTTCAAATCCATGCGAAACGAATGATTTAGCATCAAATACTTGCAGTATAAATGGTAGAGCTTCAAATGCAGGCTAAACAAGCGAGTTATCTTCGAGTCCAAGCGAATAACATGATTTAGCTTCAAATCCATGCGAAACAAATGATTTAGCTTCAAATCAATGCGAAGTAGAAGGCTTTGCTTCAAATCCATGCGAAACAAATGGTTTAGCTACGAATACTTGTGATATACATTATTTAGCTACAACTGCATGCGAAACAAACGAGTTAGCTTCAAATCCACGCGAAACACATGAATTGGTTCAAAAGAATGCGATGGAGAAGGTTTAGCTTCAAATCCAAGCGAAACACATTATTTAGCTACAACTGCATGCGAAACAAACGAGTTAGCTTCAAATCCATGCGAAACACATGATTTAGCTTCAAATCAATGCGATGTAGATGGTTTAGCTTCAAATCCATGCGAAACAAATGATTGAGCTTCAAACACTTGGGATATAGGTGGTATAGCTTCAACTGCGTGCGAAACAAACGAGTTACCTTCAAATCCATGCGAAACACATGATTTAGCTTCAAATCAATGCGATGTTGAAGGTTTAGCTTCAAATCCACGCGAAACACATGATTTAGCTTCAAATCAATGCGATGTAGAAGGTTTAGCTTCAAATCCATGCGAAACAAATGATATAGCTTCAAATCAATGCGAAGTAGAAGGCTTAGCTTCAAATCCATGCGAAACAAATGGTTTAGCTACAAATACTTGTGATATACAATATTTAGCTACAACTGCATGCGAAACAAACGAGTTAGCTTCAAATCCATGCGAAACACATGAATTATCTTCAAATCAATGAGAAGTAGAAGGCTTTGCTTCAAATACATGAGAAACAATTGATTTAGATTCAGTTACTTGCGATATAAGTGATATAGCTTCAAATGCAGGGGAAACAAACAAGTTAGCTTCAAATCCATACGAAACACATGATTTAGCTTCAAATCAATACGATGTAGAAGGTTTAGCTTCAAATCCATGCGAAACAAACGACTTAGCTTCAAATCCATGCGAAACACATGATTTAGATACAAAAGAATGCGAATTAGAAGGCTTAGCTTCAAATCCATGCGAAACGAATGATTTAGCATCAAATACTTGCAGTATAAAAGGTAGAGCTTCAAATGCAGGCTAAACAAGCGAGTTATCTTCGAGTCCAAGCGAATAACATGACTTAGCTTCAAATCCATGCGAAACGAAAGATTTTCATTCAAATACTTGCGATATAAGTGATATAGCTTCAAATGCAGGAGAGACAAATGAGTTAGCTTCAAATCCACGCGAAACACATGATTTAGCTTCAAATCAATGCGATGTAGAAGGTTTAGCTTCAAATCCATGCGAAACACATTATTTAGTTGCAAATCAGTGCGAAGTAGTAGGCTCATGTTCAAATCAATGCGATGCAAATGGTTCATCTTCAAATACTTGTGAAAGACATGATTTAGCTTCAACTGCATGCGAAACAAACGAGTTAGCTTCAAATCCATGCGAAACACATGATGTAGCTTCAAATCAATGCGATGAAGTAGGTTTAGCTTCAAATCCATGCAAAACACGTGATTTAGCTTCTAATTAATGCGAAGTAGAAGGCTTAGCTTCAAATCCATGCGAAACAAATGGTTTAGCTTCAAATACTTGCGATATAAATGATACAGCTTCAAATACAGGAGAAACAAACGAGTTAGCTTCAAATCCATGCAAAACGCACGATTTAGCTTCAATTCAAAGCCAAGTAGAAGGCTTAGCTTCAAATCCACGCGAATCAATTGTTTAGCTGCAAATACTTGTGATATACATGATTTAGTTTCAACAGCATGCGAAACGAACGAGTTAGCTTCAAATCCATTCGAAACACAATATTTAGCGTCAAATCAATGCGAAGTAGAAGGCAGAGCTTCAAATCCATGCGATACAAATGGTTTAGCTTCAAATACTTGTGATATACATGATTTAGCTTTCACTGCATTCGAAGCAAACGAGTTAGCTCCGAATCCACGCGAAACACATGATTTAGCTTCAAATCAGTGCGAAGTAGAAGGCTTAGCTTCAAATCCATGCGAATCTAATGGTTCGGCTTCAAATACTTGTGAAAAGCATGATTTAGCTTCAACTGCATGCGAAAAAACGAGTTACCTTCTAATCCACGCGAAACACATAATTTAGCTTCAAATCAATGCGAAGTAGCAGGTTTAGCTTCAAATCCATGCGAAACAAATGATTGAGCTTCAAACACTTGGGATATAGGTGATATAGCTTCAACTGCATGCGAAACAAACGAGTTACCTTGAAATCCACGCGAAGCAAATGGTTTAGCTTCAATTCAATGCGATGTAGATACCAAGCATCAAATCCATGAAAAACACGTGATTTAGGATCCAATCAATGCGAAGTAGAAGGCTTAGCTTCAAATCCATGCAAAACAAATGGTTTAGCTTGAAATACTTGTGATATAAGTGAAATAAATTCAAATACAGGCGAAACGAATGAGTTGGCTTCAAATCCATGCGAAACACAAGATTCAGCTGCAAATCAATGCGATGTAGAAGGTTTAGCTTCAAATCCATGCAAAACACATGATTCAACTTCAAATCCACGGGATGTAGAAGGTTTAGCTTCAAATCCATGCGAAACACATTATTTAGTTGCAAATCAGTGCGAAGTAGTAGGCTCATGTTCAAATCAATGCGATGCAAATGGTTCATCTTCAAATACTTGTGAAAGACATGATTTAGCTTCAACTGCATGCGAAACAAACGAGTTAGCTTCAAATCCATGCGAAACACATGATGTAGCTTCAAATCAATGCGATGAAGTAGGTTTAGTTTCAAATCCATGCAAAACACGTGATTTAGCTTCTAATTAATGCGAAGTAGAAGGCTTAGCTTCAAATCCATGCGAAACAAATGGTTTAGCTTCAAATACTTGCGATATAAATGATACAGCTTCAAATACAGGAGAAACAAACGAGTTAGCTTCAAATCCATGCAAAACGCACGATTTAGCGTCAAATCAATGCGAAGTAGAAGGCAGAGCTTCAAATCCATACGATACAAATGGTTTAGCTTCAAATACTTGCGATATAAATGATATAGCTTCAAATACAGGAGAAACAAACGAGTTAGCTTCAAATCCATGCAAATCACACGATTTAGCTTCAATTCAATGCCAAGTAGAAGGCTTAGCTTCAAATCCAGGCGAATCAATTGTTTAGGTGCAAATACTTGTGATATACATGATTTAGTTTCAACTGCATTCGAAGTAAACGAGTTAGCTCCGAATCCACGCGAAACACATGATTTAGCTTCAAATCAGTGCGAAGTAGAAGGCTTAGCTTCAAATCCATGCGAATCTAATGGTTCGGCTTCAAATACTTGTGAAAAGCATGATTTAGCTTCAACTGCATGCGAAAAAACGAGTTACCTTCTAATCCACGCGAAACACATAATTTAGCTTCAAATCAATGCGAAGTAGCAGGTTTAGCTTCAAATCCATGACAAACACATGATTTAGCTTGAAATCCATGGGATGTAGAAGGTTTAGCTTCAAATCCATGCGAAACACATTATTTAGGTGCAAATCAGTGCGAAGTAGAAGGCTCAGGTTCAAAGCCATGCCATTCAAATGGTTCATCTTCAAATACTTGTGAAAGACATGATTTAGCTTCAACTGCATGCGAAACAAACGAGTTACCTTCAAATCCACGCGAAACACATGATTTAGCTTTAAATCAATGCGAAGTAGCAGGTTCAGCTTGAAATCCATGCGAAACAAATGATTGAGCTTCCTACACTTGGGATATAGGTGATATAGCTTCAACTGCATGCGAAACAAATGAGTTACATTCAAATCCAAGCGAAACACATAATTTAGCTTCAAATCAATGCGATGTAGAAGGTTTAGCTTCAAATCCATCCGAAACACATGATTCAGCTGCAAATCAATGCGATGTAGAAGGTTCAGCTTCAAACCCATGCGACACATATGATTTAGCTTCAAATACTTGCGATATAAGTGATACAGCTTTAAAAGCAGGAGGAACAAACGAGGTAGTTTCAATTCCACGCGAAACAAATGATTTAGCTTCAAATCAATGCGAAGTAGAAGGCTTTGCTTCAAATCCATTCGAAACAAATGGTTTAGCTACAAATACTTGTGATATACATTATTTAGCTACAACTGCATGCGAAACAAACGAGTTAGCTTCAAATCCACGCGAAACACATGAATTGGTTCAAATGAATGCGATGGAGAAGGTTTAGCTTCAAATCCAAGCGAAACACATTATTTAGCTACAACTGCATGCGAAACAAACGAGTTAGCTTCAAATCCATGCGAAACACATGATTTAGCTTCAAATCAATGCGATGTAGAAGATTTAGCTTCAAATCCATGCGAAACAAATGATTGAGCTTCAAACACTTGGGATATAGGTGGTATAGCTTCAACTGCGTGCGAAACAAACGAGTTACCTTCAAATCCATGGAAACACATGATTTAGCTTCAAATCAATGCGATGTTGAAGGTTTAGCTTCAAATCCATGCGAAACAAATGATTGAGCTTCAAACACTTGGGATATAGGTGGTATAGTTCAACTGCATGCGAAACAAACGAGTTACCTTCAAATCCATGCGAAACGAATGATTTAGCTTCAAATACTTGCAGTATAAATGGTAGAGCTTCAAATGCAGGCGAAACAAGCGAGTTATCTTCGAGTCCAAGCGAAACACATGATTTAGCTTCAAATCAATGCGATGTAGAAGGTTTAGCTTCAAATCCATGCGAAACAAATGATTTAGCTTCAAATCAATGCGAAGTAAAAGGCTTAGCATCAAATCCATGCGAAACGAATGATTTAGCATCAAATACTTGCGAATATAAGTGATATAGCTTCAAATGCAGGCGAAACAAACGAGTTAGCTTCAGATCCATGCGAAACACATGATTTAGTTGCAAATCAATGCGATGTAGGGTGTTTAGCTTCAAATCCATGCGATACACAAGATTTAGCTTCAAATCAATGAGATGTATAAAGTTCAGCTTCAAATCCATGCGACGCACATGATTTAGCTTCAAATACTTGCGGTATAAGTGATATAGCTTCAAAATCTGGAGGAACAAACGAGGTAGCTTCAATTCCATGCGAAACAAATGATTTAGCTTCAAATCAATGGGAAGTAGAGGGCTTAGCTTCAAATCCTTGCGAAACAAATGGTTTAGCTACTAATACTTGTGATATACATTATTTAGCTACAACTGCATGCGAAACAAACGAGTTAGCTTCAAATCCATGCGAAACACATGATTTAGCTTCAAATCAATGCGATGTAGAAGGTTTAGCTCCAAATCCATGCGAAAGAAATGATTTAGCATCAGATACTTGTTATATAAGTGATATAGCTCCAAATGTAGGGGAAACAAACGAGTTAGCTTCAAATCCATGTGAAACACATGATTTATCTTCAAATCAATGAGAAGTAGAAGGCTTTGCTTCAAATACATGCAAAACAAAAGGTTTAGCTTGAAATACTTGCGATATAAGTGAAATAAATTCAAATACAGGCGAACCAAAGAGTTGGCTTCAAATCCATGCGAAACACAAGATTCAGCTGCAAATCAATGCGATGTAGAAGGTTTAGCTTCAAATCCATGCAAAACACATGATTCAACTTCAAATCCACGGGATGTAGAAGGTTTAGCTTCAAATCCATGCGAAACACATTATTTAGTTGCAAATCAGTGCGAAGTAGTAGGCTCATGTTCAAATCAATGCGATGCAAATGGTTCATCTTCAAATACTTGTGAAAGACATGATTTAGCTTCAACTGCATGCGAAACAAACGAGTTAGCTTCAAATCCATGCGAAACACATGATGTAGCTTCAAATCAATGCGATGAAGTAGGTTTAGTTTCAAATCCATGCAAAACACGTGATTTAGCTTCTAATTAATGCGAAGTAGAAGGCTTAGCTTCAAATCCACGCGAAACAAATGGTTTAGCTTCAAATACTTGCGATATAAATGATACAGCTTCAAATACAGGAGAAACAAACGAGTTAGCTTCAAATCCATGCAAAACGCACGATTTAGCTTCAATTCAATGCCAAGTAGAAGGCTTAGCTTCAAATCCACGCGAATCAATTGTTTAGCTGCAAATACTTGTGATATACATGATTTAGTTTCAACTGCATGCGAAACGAACGAGTTAGCTTCAAATCCATTCGAAACACAATATTTAGCGTCAAATCAATGCGAAGTAGAAGGCAGAGCTTCAAATCCATACGATACAAATGGTTTAGCTTCAAATACTTGCGATATAAATGATATAGCTTCAAATACAGGAGAAACAAACGAGTTAGCTTCAAATCCATGCAAATCACACGATTTAGCTTCAATTCAATGCCAAGTAGAAGGCTTAGCTTCAAATCCAGGCGAATCAATTGTTTAGGTGCAAATACTTGTGATATACATGATTTAGTTTCAACTGCATTCGAAGTAAACGAGTTAGCTCCGAATCCACGCGAAACACATGATTTAGCTTCAAATCAGTGCGAAGTAGAAGGCTTAGCTTCAAATCCATGCGAATCTAATGGTTCGGCTTCAAATACTTGTGAAAAGCATGATTTAGCTTCAACTGCATGCGAAAAAACGAGTTACCTTCTAATCCACGCGAAACACATAATTTAGCTTCAAATCAATGCGAAGTAGCAGGTTTAGCTTCAAATCCATGACAAACACATGATTTAGCTTGAAATCCATGGGATGTAGAAGGTTTAGCTTCAAATCCATGCGAAACACATTATTTAGGTGCAAATCAGTGCGAAGTAGAAGGCTCAGGTTCAAAGCCATGCCATTCAAATGGTTCATCTTCAAATACTTGTGAAAGACATGATTTAGCTTCAACTGCATGCGAAACAAACGAGTTACCTTCAAATCCACGCGAAACACATGATTTAGCTTTAAATCAATGCGAAGTAGCAGGTTCAGCTTGAAATCCATGCGAAACAAATGATTGAGCTTCCTACACTTGGGATATAGGTGATATAGCTTCAACTGCATGCGAAACAAATGAGTTACATTCAAATCCAAGCGAAACACATAATTTAGCTTCAAATCAATGCGATGTAGAAGGTTTAGCTTCAAATCCATCCGAAACACATGATTCAGCTGCAAATCAATGCGATGTAGAAGGTTCAGCTTCAAACCCATGCGACACATATGATTTAGCTTCAAATACTTGCGATATAAGTGATACAGCTTTAAAAGCAGGAGGAACAAACGAGGTAGTTTCAATTCCACGCGAAACAAATGATTTTGCTTCAAATCAATGCGAAGTAGAAGGCTTAGCTTCAAATCAATGCGAAGTAGAAGGCTTAGCTTCAAATCCATGCGAAACAAATGGATAAGCTACAAATGCTTGTGATATACATTATTTAGCTACAACTGCATGCGAAACAAACGAGTTAGCTTCAAATCCATGCGAAACACATGATTTAGCTTCAAATCAATGCGATGTAGATGGTTTAGCTTCCCAACCATGCGAAACAAATGATATAGAGTCAGATACTTGCGCTATAAATAAAATAGCTACAAATGCAGGAGGAACAAAAGAGTTAGCTTCCAATCCATGCGTTACACATGATGTAGCTTCTAAGCAGTGCGAGGTAGAAGGCGTAGCTTCAAATCCAAGCGAAACAAATGATTTAGCTTCAAATCAGTGCGAAGTAGAAGGATTACCTTCAAATCCATGCGAATCAAATGTTTCGGCTTCAAATACGTGTGAAATACATGGTTAAACTTCAACTGCATGCGAAGCAAACGAGTTATCTTGAAATCCATGTGAAACACATGATTTAGATTCAAATTCATCCGAAACACATGGTATAGCTTC
This sequence comes from Megalopta genalis, assembly GCF_051020955.1. Classification (NCBI taxonomy): domain Eukaryota; kingdom Metazoa; phylum Arthropoda; class Insecta; order Hymenoptera; family Halictidae; genus Megalopta; species Megalopta genalis. Next base: position 88,259 of record NW_027476427.1, on the reverse strand, counting down.
GTATTCTTGCCAAACAAATGCGTTAGCTTCAGATACTTGTGATAAACATGATTTATATTCAACTGCATGCGAAACAAACGAGTCAGCTTCAAATCCATGCGTTACACATGATTTAGCTTCAAATCAATGCGACGTAGTAGGTATAGCTTCAAATCCATGCAAAACAAACGATTTAGCATCAGATACTTGCGATATAACTGATATAGCTCCAAATGCAGATGAGTCAAACGAGTTAGCTGCAAAATCCATGCGATAAACATGATTTAGCTTCAAATCAATGCGAAATAGAAGGCTTAGCCTCAAATCTATGCGACACAACTGATTGAGCATCAAATACTTGCGATATAAATGATATAGCTTCAAATGCAGGCGACACAAACGAGTTAGCATCATATCCATGCGAAACACATGATTTAGCTTCAAATCCAAGCGAAACACATGATTTATCTTCAAATCAATGCGATGTAAAAGGTTTAGCTTCAAATCTGCCCGAAACAAATGATTTAGCTTCAATTCAATGCGAAGTAGAAGGCTTAGCTTCAAATCCATGCGATTTACAAGATTTAGCTTCAAATCAATGCGATGTAGAAGGTTCAGCTTCAAATCCGTGCGACACTTATGATTTAGCTTCAAATACATGCGATATAAGTGATATAGCATCAAAAGCAGGAGGAACAACGAGGTAGCTTCAATTCCATGCGAAACAAATGATTTAGCTTCAAATCAATGCGAAGTAGAAGGATTATCTTCAAATCCATGCGAAACACATGATTTAGCTTCAAATCAATGCGATGTAGAAGGCTTAGCTTCAAATCCATGCAAAACACGTGATTTAGGATCCAATCAATGCGAAGTAGAAGGCTTAGCTTCAAATCCATGCGAAACAAATGGTTTAGCTTCAAATACTTGCGATATAAATGATACAGCTTCAAGTACAGGAGAAACAAACGAGTTAGCTTCAAATCCATGCAAAACACACGATTTAGCTTCAATTCAATGCCAAGTAGAAGGCTTAGCTTCAAATCCATGCGAATCAATTGTTTAGCTGCAAATACTTGTGATATACATTATTTAGTTTCAACTGCATGCGAAACAAACGAGTTAGCTCCAAATCCATTCGAAACATAATTTTTAGCGTTAAAACAATGCGAAGTAGAAGGCAGAGCTTCAAATCCATGCGATACAAATGGTTTAGCTTCAAATACTTGTGATATACATGATTTAGCTTCAACTGCATTCGAAGGAAACGAGTTAGCTCCGAATCCACGCGAAACACATGATTTAGCTTCAAATCAGTGCGAAGTAGAAGGCTTAGCTTCAAATCCATGCGAATCTAATGTTTCGGATTCAAATACTTGTGAAGTGCATGATTTAGCTTCAACTGCATGCGAAACAACGATTTACCTTCAAATCCACGCGAAACACATAACTTAGCTTCGAATCAATGCGAAGTAGCAGGTTTAAGTTCAAATCCACGCGAAACACATGATTCAGCTGCAAATCAATGCGATATAATTGATGTAGTTTCAAATGCAGGCGAAACGAACGAGTTAGCTGCAAATCGATGCGAAACACATGATTAAGCTTCAAATCCATGGGATGTAGAAGGTTTAGCTTCAAATCCATGCGAAACACATTATTTAGGTGCAAATCAGTGCGAAGTGGAAGGCTCAGGTTCAAAGCCATGCGATTCAAATGGTTCATCTTCAAATACTTGTGAAAGACATGATTTAGCTTCAACTGCATGCGAAACAAACGAGTTACCTTCAAATCCACGCGAAACACACGATTTAGCTTCAAATCAATGTGATGTAGAAGGCTAAGCTTCAAATCCATGCAAAAAACATGATTTAGGATCCAATCAATGCGAAGTAAAAGGCTTAGCTTCAAATCCATGCGAAACAAATGGTTTAGCTTCAAATACTTGCGATATAAATGATACAGATTCAAATACAGGAGAAACAAACGAGTTAACTTCAAATCCATGCAAAATACACGATTTAGCTTCAATTCAATGCCAAGTAGAAGGCTTAGCTTCAAATCCATGCGAATCAATTGTTTAGCTGCAAATACTTGTGATATACATGATTCAGTTTCAACTACATGCGAAACAAACGAGTTACCTTCAAATCCATGCGAAACACATAATTTAGCTTCAAATCAATGCGAAGTAGCAGGTTTAGCTTCAAATCCATGCGAAACACATGATTTAGCTTCAAATACTAGCGATATAAGTGATATAGTTTCAAATGCAGGCGAAACGAACGAGTTAGCTTCAAATCCATGCGAAACACATGATTCAGCTGCAAATCAATGCGAAGTAGAAGGCTTAGATACAAATCCATGCAAAACACGTGATTTAGGATCCAATCAATGCGAAGTAGAAGGCTTAGCTTCAAATCCATGCGAAACAAATGCTTTAGCTTCAAATGAATGCGATGTAGAAGGTTTACTTTCAAATCCACGCGAAACAAATGATTTAGCTTTGTAGCTAAAATTGGAATATAATTGATATAGCTTCAAATGCAGACAAGTTAGCTTCAAAATCCATGCGATACACATGATTTAGATTCAAATCAATGCGGTGTAGAAGGTTTAGCTTGAAATCCAAGCGAAACAAATGATTTAGCTTCAGATACCTCCGATATAAGTGATACTGCTTCAAATGTAGACGAAACAAACGAGTTAGCATCTAATCCAAGCGAAACACACGATTTAGCTTCAATTCAATGCCAAGTAGAAGGCTTAGCTTCAAATCCATGCGACACATATGATTTAGCTTCAAATACTTGCGATATAAGTGATATAGCTTCAAAAGCTGGAGGAACAAACGAGGTAGCTTCAATTCCATGTGAAACAAATGATTTAGCTTCAAATCAATACGAATTAGAAGGCTTAGCTTCAAATTCATGCGAAACGAAAGATTTAGCTTCAGATCCATGCGAAACAAACGGTTTAGCTTCAAATACTTGCGATATAAGTGAAATAGTTTGACATGCAGGCGAAACGAACGAGTTAGCTTCAAATCCTTGCGAAACACATGATTCAGCTGCAAATCAATGCGAAGTAGAAGGTTTAGCTTCAAATCCATGCCAAACACATGATTTAGCTTCAAATCCATGGGATGGAGAAGGTTTAGCTTCAAATCCATGCGAAACATATTATTTAGGTTCAAATCAGTGCGAAATAGAAGGCTCAGGTTCAAAGCCATTCAATTCAAATGGTTCATCTTCAAATACTTGTGAAAGACATGATTTAGCTTCAACTGCATTCGAAACAAACGAATTAGCTCCAAATCCACGCGAAACACATGATTTAACTTCAAATCAGTGCGAAGTAGAAGGCTTAGCTTCAAATCCATGCGAAACAAATGATTGAGCTTCCTACACTTGGGATATATGTTATATAGCTTCAACTGCATGCGAAACAAACGAATTAGCTTCAAATCCATGCGGAACGCATGATTTAGCTTCAAAACAATGCGATGTAGAAGGTTTAGCTACAAATCCATACGATACACAAGATTTAACTTCAAATCAATGCGATGTAGAAGGTTCAGCTTCAAATCCATGCGACACATATGATTTAGCTTCAAATACTAGCGATATAAGTGATATTGCTTCAAAAGCAGGAGGAACACACGAGGTAGCTTCAATTCCATGCGAAACAAATTATTTAGCTTCAAATCAATGCGAAGTAGAAGGCTTAGCTTCAAATCCATGCGAAACAAATGGTTTAGCTAGAAATACTTGTGATATATATTATTTAGCTACAACTGCATGCGAAACAAACAAGTTAGCTTCAAATCCATGCGAAACACATGATTTAGCTTCAAATCAATGCGATGTAGAAGGTTTAGCTTCAAATCCATGCGATACACAAGATTTAGCTTCAAATCAATTCGATGTAGAAGGTTCAGCTTCGAATCCATGCGACACATATGATTTAGCATCAAATCAATGCGATATAGAAGGTTTAGCTTCAAATCCATGCCAAACACATGATTTATCTTCATATCCATGGGATGTAGAAGGTTTAGCATCAAATCCATGCGATACACAAGATTTTGCTTAAAATCAATGCGATGTAGTAGGTTCAGCTTCAAATCCATGCGACACATATGATTTAGCTTCAAATACTTGCGATATAAGTGATATAGCTTCAAAAGCAGGAGGTTCAAACGAGGTAGCTTCAATTCCATGCGAAACACATAATTTAGCTTCAAACCAATCCGAAGTAGCAGGTTTAGCTTCAAATCCATGCGAAACAAATGATTGAGCTTCCTACACCTTGGGATATAGGTGATATAGCTTCAACTGCATGCGAAACAAACGAATTAGCTTCAAATCCATGCGGAAGACATGATTTAGCTGCAAATCAATGCGATGTAGAAGGCTTAGATACAAATCCATGCAAAACACGTGATTTAGGATCCAATCAATGCGAAGTAGAAGGCTTAGCTTCAAATCCATGCGAAACAAATGCTTTAGCTTCAAATGAATGCGATGTAGAAGGTTTACTTTCAAATCCACGCGAAACAAATGATTTAGCTTTGTAGCTAAAATTGGAATATAATTGATATAGCTTCAAATGCAGACGAGTTAGCTTCAAAATCCATGCGATACACATGATTTAGATTCAAATCAATGCTGTGTAGAAGGTTTAGCTTGAAATCCAAGCGAAACAAATGATTTAGCTTCAGATACTTCCGATATAAGTGATACTGCTTCAAATACAGACGAAACAAACGAGTTAGCATCTAATCCAAGCGAAACACACGATTTAGCTTCAATTCAATGCCAAGTAGAAGGCTTAGCTTCAAATCCATGCGACACATATGATTTAGCTTCAAATACTTGCGATATAAGTGATATAGCTTCAAAAGCTGGAGGAACAAACGAGGTAGCTTCAATTCCATGTGAAACAAATGATTTAGCATCAAATCAATGCGAAGTAGAAGGCTCAGCTTCAAATCCATGCGTAACAACTGGTTTAGCTTCAATTACTTGCGATATAAATGATACAGCTTGAAATACAGGAGAAACAAACGAGTTAGCTTCAAATCCATGCAAAACACACGATTTAGCTTCAATTCAATGCCAAGTAGAAGGTTTAGCTTCAAATCCAAGCGAATCAATTGTTTAGCTGCAAATACATGTGATATACATGATTTAGTTTCAACTGCATGCGAAACAAACGAGTTAGCTTCAAATCCATTCGAAACACAATATTTAGCGTCAAATCAATGCGAAGTAGAAGGCAGAGCTTCAAATCCATGCGATACAAATGGTTTAGCTTCAAATACTTGTGATATACATGATTTAGCTTCAACTGCATTCGAAGCAACGAGTTAGCTTCAAATACATGCGAAACACATGATTTAGCTTCAAACCAATGCGATGTAGAAGGTTTAGCTTCAAATCCATGTGAAACACATGATGTAGCTTCAAATCAAGGAGAAGTAGTAGACTTAGCTTCAAGTACATGACAAACAAAAGATTTAGTTTCAAATCAATGCGATGTGGAAGGTTTAGCTACAAATCCGCGCGAAACAAATGATTTAGCTTCAATTACTTGCAATATAAGTGATATAGCTTCAAATGCAGGCGAAACAAAAGAGTTAGCTTGAAATCAATGCGAAGTAGAAGGCTTAGCTTCAAATCCATGCGAAACAAATGGTTTAGCTACAAATACTTGTGATATACATTATTTAGCTACAACTGCATGCGAAACAAACGAGTTAACTTCAAGTCCATACAAACCACGTGATATAGCTTCAAATCAATGCGATGTAGAAGGTTTAGCTTCAAATCCATGCGAAACACATTATTTAGGTGCAAATCAGTGCGAAATAGAAGGCTGACGTTCAAAGCCATGCGATTCAAATGGTTCATCTTCAAATACTTGTGAAAGACATGATTTAGCTTCAACTGCATGCGAAACAAACGAGTTACCTTCAAATCCACGCGAAACACACGATTTAGCTTCAAATCAATGTGATGTAGAAGGCTAAGCTTCAAATCCATGCAAAAAACATGATTTAGGATCCAATCAATGCGAAGTAGAAGGCTTAGCTTCAAATCCATGCGAAACAAATGGTTTAGCTTCAAATACTTGCGATATAAATGATACAGCTTCAAATACAGGAGAAACAAACGAGTTAACTTCAAATCCATGCAAAATACACGATTTAGCTTCAATTCAATGCCAAGTAGAAGGCTTAGCTTCAAATCCATGCGAATCAATTGTTTAGCTGCAAATACTTGTGATATACATGATTCAGTTTCAACTACATGCGAAACAAACGAGTTACCTTCAAATCCATGCGAAACACATAATTTAGCTTCAAATCAATGCGAAGTAGCAGGTTTAGCTTCAAATCCATGCGAAACACATGATTTAGCTTCAAATACTAGCGATATAAGTGATATAGTTTCAAATGCAGGCGAAACGAACGAGTTAGCTTCAAATCCATGCGAAACACATGATTCAGCTGCAAATCAATGCGAAGTAGAAGGCTTAGATACAAATCCATGCAAAACACGTGATTTAGGATCCAATCAATGCGAAGTAGAAGGCTTAGCTTCAAATCCATGCGAAACAAATGCTTTAGCTTCAAATGAATGCGATGTAGAAGGTTTACTTTCAAATCCACGCGAAACAAATGATTTAGCTTTGTAGCTAAAATTGGAATATAATTGATATAGCTTCAAATGCAGACAAGTTAGCTTCAAAATCCATGCGATACACATGATTTAGATTCAAATCAATGCGGTGTAGAAGGTTTAGCTTGAAATCCAAGCGAAACAAATGATTTAGCTTCAGATACCTCCGAATTAAGTGATACTGCTTCAAATGTAGACGAAACAAACGAGTTAGCATCTAATCCAAGCGAAACACACGATTTAGCTTCAATTCAATGCCAAGTAGAAGGCTTAGCTTCAAATCCATGCGACACATATGATTTAGCTTCAAATACTTGCGACATAAGTGATATAGCTTCAAAAGCTGGAGGAACAAACGAGGTAGCTTCAATTCCATGTGAATAAATGATTTAGCTTCAAATCAATACGAATTAGAAGGCTTAGCTTCAAATTCATGCGAAACGGAAGATTTAGCTTCAGATCCATGCGAAACAAACGGTTTAGCTTCAAATACTTGCGATATAAGTGAAATAGTTTGACATGCAGGCGAAACGAACGAGTTAGCTTCAAATCCTTGCGAAACACATGATTCAGCTGCAAATCAATGCGAAGTAGAAGGTTTAGCTTCAAATCCATGCCAAACACATGATTTAGCTTCAAATCCATGGGATGGAGAAGGTTTAGCTTCAAATCCATGCGAAACATATTATTTAGGTTCAAATCAGTGCGAAATAGAAGGCTCAGGTTCAAAGCCATTCAATTCAAATGGTTCATCTTCAAATACTTGTGAAAGACATGATTTAGCTTCAACTGCATTCGAAACAAACGAATTAGCTCCAAATCCACGCGAAACACATGATTTAACTTCAAATCAGTGCGAAGTAGAAGGCTTAGCTTCAAATCCATGCGAAACAAATGATTGAGCTTCCTACACTTGGGATATATGTTATATAGCTTCAACTGCATGCGAAACAAACGAATTAGCTTCAAATCCATGCGGAACGCATGATTTAGCTTCAAAACAATGCGATGTAGAAGGTTTAGCTACAAATCCATACGATACACAAGATTTAACTTCAAATCAATGCGATGTAGAAGGTTCAGCTTCAAATCCATGCGACACATATGATTTAGCTTCAAATACTAGCGATATAAGTGATATTGCTTCAAAAGCAGGAGGAACAAACGAGGTAGCTTCAATTCCATGCGAAACAAATTATTTAGCTTCAAATCAATGCGAAGTAGAAGGCTTAGCTTCAAATCCATGCGAAACAAATGGTTTAGCTAGAAATACTTGTGATATATATTATTTAGCTACAACTGCATGCGAAACAAACAAGTTAGCTTCAAATCCATGCGAAACACATGATTTAGCTTCAAATCAATGCGATGTAGAAGGTTTAGCTTCAAATCCATGCGATACACAAGATTTAGCTTCAAATCAATTCGATGTAGAAGGTTCAGCTTCAAATCCATGCGACACATATGATTTAGCTTCAAATACTTGCGATATAAGTGATATAGCTTCAAAAGTAGGAGGAACAAACGAGGTAGCTTCAATTCTATGCGAAACATATGATTTAGCTTCAAATCAATGCGAAGTAGAAGGCTTAGCTTCAAATACATGCGAAACAAGTGGTTTAGCTACAAATACTTGTGATATACATTATTTAGCTACAACTGCCTGCGAAACAAACGAGATACCTTCAAATCCACGCGAAACACATGATTTAGCTTCAAATCAATTTGATGTAGAAGGTTTAGCTTCAAATCCATGCTAAACACATGATTTAGCATCAAATCAATGCGATATAGAAGGTTTAGCTTCAAATCCATGCCAAACACATGATTTATCTTCATATCCATGGGATGTAGAAGGTTTAGCATCAAATCCATGCGATACACAAGATTTTGCTTAAAATCAATGCGATGTAGTAGGTTCAGCTTCAAATCCATGCGACACATATGATTTAGCTTCAAATACTTGCGATATAAGTGATATAGCTTCAAAAGCAGGAGGTTCAAACGAGGTAGCTTCAATTCCATGCGAAACACATAATTTAGCTTCAAACCAATGCGAAGTAGCAGGTTTAGCTTCAAATCCATGCGAAACAAATGATTGAGCTTCCTACACCTTGGGATATAGGTGATATAGCTTCAACTGCATGCGAAACAAACGAATTAGCTTCAAATCCATGCGGAAGACATGATTTAGCTGCAAATCAATGCGATGTAGAAGGCTTAGATACAAATCCATGCAAAACACGTGATTTAGGATCCAATCAATGCGAAGTAGAAGGCTTAGCTACAAATCCATGCGAAACAAATGCTTTAGCTTCAAATGAATGCGATGTAGAAGGTTTACTTTCAAATCCACGCGAAACAAATGATTTAGCTTTGTAGCTAAAATTGGAATATAATTGATATAGCTTCAAATGCAGACGAGTTAGCTTCAAAATCCATGCGATACACATAATTTAGCTTCAAATCAATGCGATGTAGAAGGTTTAGCTTCAAATTCAAGCGAAACACATGATTTAGCTTCAAATACTTGCGATATAAGTGATATAGCTTCAAATACAGGAGAAATAAACGAGTTAGCTTCAAATCCATACAAAACACACGATCTAGCTTCAATTCAATGCCAAGTAGAAGGCTTAGCTTCAAATCCATGCGAACCAATTGTTTAGCTGCAAATACTTGTGATATACATGATTTAGTTTCAACTGCATGCGAAACAAACGAGTTAGCTTCAAATCCATTCGAAACACAATATTTAGCGTCAAATCAATGCGAAGTAGAGGGCAGAGCTTCAAATCCATGCGATACAAATGGTTTGGCTTCAAATACTTGTGATATACATGATTTAGCTTCAACTGCATTCGAAGCAAACGAGTTAGCTCCGAATCCAAGCGAAACACATAATTTAGCTTCAAATCAATGCGAAGTAGCAGGTTTAACTGCAAATCCATGCCAAACACATGATTTAGCTTCAAATCCATGGGATGTAGATGGTTTAGCTTCAAATCCATGCGAAGTAGAAGGCATAGCTTCAAATCCAAGCGAAACAAATGATTTAGCTTCAAACACTTGGGATATAAGCGATATAGCTTCAAATGCAGACGTATCAAACGAGTTAGCTTGAAAATCCATGCGATACGCATGATTTAGCTTCAAATCGAAGCGAAGTAGAAGGATTAGCTTCAAATCCATGCGAAACAAATGGTTTAGCTTCAAATACTTGCGATATAAATGATACAGCTTCAAATACAGGAGAAACAAACGAGTTAGCTTCAAATCCATGCAAAATACACGATTTAGCTTCAATTCAATGCCAAGTAGAAGGCTTAGCTTCAAATCCATGCCAATCAATTGTTTAGTTGCAAATACTTGTGATATACATGATTTAGTTTCCACTGCATGCGAAACAATCGAGTTAGCTTCAAATTCATGCGAAACACAATATTTAGCGTCAAATCAATGCGAAGTAGAAGGCAGAGCTTCAAATCCTTGCGAATCTAATGGTTCGGCTTGAAATACTAGTGAAATGCATGATTTAGCTTCAACTGCATGCGAAACAAATGAGTTACATTCAAATCCAAGCGAAACACATAATTTAGCTTCAAATCAATGCGATGTAGAAGGTTTAGCTTCAAATCCAAGCGAAACTCATGATTTAGCTTCAAATACTTGCGATATAAGTGATATAGTTTCAAATGCAGAAGAAACGAACGAGTTAGCTTCAAATCCATGCGAAACACATGATTCAGCTGCAAATCAATGCGATGGAGAAGGCTTAGATACAAATCCATGCAAAACACGTGATTTAGGATCCAAGCAATGCGAAGTAGAAGGCTTAGCTTCAAATCTATGTGAAACAAATGGTTTAGCTTCAAATACTTGTGATATACGTTATTTAGATTTAACTGCATGCGCAACGAACGAGTTAGCTTCAAATCCATGCGAAACACATGATTTAGCTGGAAATCAATGCGATGTAGGAGGTTTAGCTTCAAATCCATGCGAAACAAATGATTTAGCTTCAAATCAATGCGAAGTAGAAGGCTTAGCTTCAAATCCATGCGAATCAAATGGTTTAGATTCAAATACTTGTGATATACATGATTTAGCTACAACTGCATGCGAAACAAACGAGTTAGCATCAAATCCATGCGAAACACTCGATTTAGCTTCAAATCAATGCGATGTGGAAGGTTTAGCTTCAAATCGAAGCGAAACACATGATTTAGCTTCAAAAACTCGCGATATAAGTGATATAGATTCAAATACAGGCGAAACGAACGAGTTAGCTTCAAATCCACGCGAAACACATGATTCAGCTGCAAATCAATGCGATGTAGAAGGTTTAGCTTCAAATCCATGCCAAACACATGATTTAGCTTCAAATCAATGCGAAATAGAAGGCGTAGCATCAAATCCAAGCGAAACACATGATTTAGCTTCAAATCAGTGCGAAGTAGAAGGCTTTCCTTCAAATCCATGCAAATCAAATGGTTCATCTTCAAATACTTGTGAAAGACATGATTTAGCTTCAACTGCATGCGAAACAAACGAGTTACCTTCAAATCCACGCGAAACACATGATTTAGTTTCAAATCAATGCGATGTAGTAGGCTTAGCTTCAAATCCATGCAAAACACGTGATTTAGGATCCAATCAATGCGGAGTAGTAGGCTTAGCTTCAAATCCATGCGAATGAATTGTTTAGCTGCAAATACTTGTGATATACATGATTTAGTTTCAACTGCATTCGAAGCAAACGAGTTAGCACCAAATCCACGCGAAACACATGATTTAGCACCAAATCCACGCGAAACACATGATTTAACTTCAAATCAATGCGATGTAGAAGGTTTAGCTTCAAATCAATGCCAAACACATGATTTAGCTTCAAATCCATGGGATGTAGAAGGTTTAGCTTCAAATCCATGCGAATCACATTATTTAGGTGCAAATCAGTGCGACGTAGATGGCTTAGCTTCTAAACCATGCGATTCAAATGGTTCATCTTCAAATACTTGTGAAAGACATGATTTAGCTTCAACTGCATGCGAAACAAACGAGTTAGCTTCAAATCCATTCGAAACACAATATTTAGCGTCAAATCAATGCGAAGTAGGAGGCAGAGCTTCAAATCCATGCGATACAAATGGTTTAATTTCAAATACTTGTGATATACATGATTTAGTTTCAACTGCATTCGAAGCAAACGAGTTAGCTCCAAATCCACGCGAAACACATGATTTAACTTCAAATCAGTGCGAAGTAGAAGGCTTAGCTTCAAATCCATGCGAATCTAATGGTTTAGCTTCAAATACTTGCGATTTAAATGATACAGCGTCAAATACAGGAGAAACAAACGAGTTAGCTTCAAATCCATGCAAAACACACGATTTAGCTTCAATTCAATGCCAAGTAGAAGGCTTAGCTTCAAATCCATGCGAAACAAATGGTTTAGCTTCAAATACTAGCGATATAAATGATACAGCTTCAAATACAGGAGAAACAAACGAGTTAGCTTCAAATCCATGCAAAACACACGATTTAGCTTCAATTCAATGCCAAGTAGAATGCTTAGCTTCAAATCCATGCGAAACAAATAGTTTAGCTTCAAATACTTGCGATATAAGTGATATACTTTGAAATGCAGGCGAAACGAACGAGTTAGCTGCAAATCGATGCGAAACTCATGATTCAGCTGCTAATCAATGCGATGTAGAAGGTTTAGCTTCAAATCAATGCAAAACACGTGATTTAGGATCCAATCAATGCGAAGTAGAAGGCTTAGCTTCAAATCCATGCGAAACAAATGGTTTAGCTTCAAATACTTGCGATGTAAATGATACAGCGTCAAATACAGGAGAAACAAACGAGTTACCTTCAAATCCACGCGAAACACATGATTTAGCTTCAAATCAATGCGATGTAGAAGGCTTAGCTTCAAATCCATGCAAAACACGTGATTTAGGATCCAATCAATGCGGAGTAGTAGGCTTAGCTTCAAATCCATGCGAATGAATTGTTTAGCTGCAAATACTTGTGATATACATGATTTAGTTTCAACTGCATGCGAAACAAACGAGTTAGCTTCAAATCCATTGGAAACACAATATTTAGCGTCAAATCAATGCGAAGTAGGAGGCAGAGCTTCAAATCCATGCGATACAAATGGTTTAATTTCAAATACTTGTGATATACATGATTTAGTTTCAACTGCATTCGAAGCAAACGAGTTAGCACCAAATCCACGCGAAACACATGATTTAGCACCAAATCCACGCGAAACACATGATTTAACTTCAAATCAGTGCGAAGTAGAAGGCTTAGCTTCAAATCCATGCGAATCTAATGGTTTAGCTTCAAATACTTGCGATATAAATGATACAGCGTCAAATACAGGAGAAACAAACGAGTTAGCTTCAAATCCATGCAAAACACACGATTTTGCTTCAATTCAATGCCAAGTAGAAGGCTTAGCTTCAGATCCATGCGAAACAAATGGTTTAGCTTCAAATACTTGCGATATAAATGATACAGCTTCAAATACAGGAGAAACAAATGAGTTAGCTTCAAATCCATGCAAAACACACGATTTAGCTTCAATTCAATGCCAAGTAGAATGCTTAGCTTCAAATCCATGCGAAACAAATAGTTTAGCTTCAAATACTTGCGATATAAGTGATATAGTTTGAAATGCAGGCGAAACTAACGAGTTAGCTGCAAATCGATGCGAAACACATGATTCATCTGCAAATCAAGGCGATGTAGAAGGTTTAGCTTCAAATCAATGCCAAACACATGATTCAGCATCAATTCCATGGGATGTAGAAGGTTTAGCTTCAAATCCATGCGAATCACATTATTTAGGTGCAAATCAGTGCGAAGTAGATGGCTCAGGTTCAAAGCCATGCGATTTAAATGGTTCATCTTCAAATACTTGTGAAAGACGTGATTTAGCTTCAACTGCATGCGAAACAACGAGTTACCTTCAAATCCTCGCGAAACACATAATTTAGCTTCAAATCAATGCGAAGTAGCAGGTTTAGCTTCAAATCCATGCGAAACAAATGATTGAGCTTCCTACACTTTGGATATAGGTGATATAGCTTCAACTGCATGCGAAACAAATGAGTTACATTCAAATCCACGCGAAACACATGATTCAGCTGCAAATCAATGCGAAGTAGAAGGTTTAGCTTCAAATCCATGCCAAACACATGATTTAGCTTCAAATCCACGGGATGTAGAAGGTTTAGCTTCAAATCCATGCGAAACACATTATTTAGGTGCAAATCAGTGCGAAATAGAAGGCTCAGGTTCAAAACCATGCGATTCAAATGGTTCATCTTCAAATACTTGTGAAAGACATGATTTAGTTTCAACTGCATGCGAAACAAACGAGTTACCTTCAAATCCACGCGAAACAAATGATTTAGCTTCAAATGAATGCGATGTAGAAGGCTTAGCTTCAAATCCATGCAAAACACGTGATGTAGGATCCAATCAATGCGAAGTAGAAGGCTTAGCTTCAAATCCATGCTAATGAATTGTTTAGCTGCAAATACTTGTGATATACATGATTTAGATTCAACTGCATGCGAAACAAACGAGTTAGCTTCAAATCCATGCAAAATACACGATTTAGCTTCAATTCAATGCCAAGTAGAAGGCTTAGCTTCAAATCCATGCGGATCAATTGTTTAGCTGCAAATACTTGTGATATACATGATTTAGTTTCAACTGCATGCGAAACAACGAGTTACCTTCAAATCCACGCGAAACACATAATTTAGCTTCAAATCAATGCGAAGTAGCAGGTTTAGCTTCAATTCCATGCGAAACAAATGATTGAGCTTCCTACACTTGGGATATAGGTGATATAGCTTCAACTGCATGCGAAACAAATGAGTTACATTCAAATCCACGCGAAACACATGATTTAGCTTCAAATCAATGTGATGTAGAAGGCTTAGCTTCAAATCCATGCAATACACGTGATTTAGGATCCAATCAATGCGAAGTAGAAGGATTAGCTTCAAATCCATGCGAAACAAATGGTTTTAGCTTCAAATACTTGCGATATAAATGATACAGCGTCAAATACAGGAGAAACAAACGAGTTAGCTTCAAATCCATGCAAAACACACGATTTAGCTTCAATTCAATGCCAAGTAGAAGGCTTAGCTTCAAATCCATGCGAAACGAATGGTTTAGCTTCAAATACTTGCGATATAAATGATACAGCTTCAAATACAGGAGAAACAAACTAGTTAGCTTCAAATCCATGCAAAATACACGATTTAGCTTCAATTCAATGCCAAGAAGAAGGCTTAGCTTCAAATCCATGCGAATCAATTGTTTAGCTGCAAATACTTGTGATATACATGATTTAGTTTCAACTGCATGCGAAACAAACGAGTTAGCTTCAACTCCATGCGAAACACAATATTTAGCGTCAAATCAGTGCGAAGTAGAAGGCTTAGCTTCAAATTCATGCGAATCCATGCTTCAAATACTTGTGAAATGCATGATTTAGCTTCAACTGCATGCGAAACAACGAGTTACCTTCAAATCCACGCGAAACACATATTTTAGCTTCAAATCAATGCGAAGTAGTAGGTTTAACTTCAAATCCATGCGAAACACAATATTTAGCGTCAAATCAATGCGAAGTAGAAGGCAGAGCTTCAAATCCATGCGATCCAAATGGTTTAGCTTCAAATACTTGTGATATACATGATTTAGCTTCAACTGCATTCGAAGCAAACGAGTTAGCTCCAAATCCACGCGAAACACATGATTTAACTTCAAATCAGTGCGAAGTAGAAGGCTTAGCTTCAAATCCATGCGAATCTAATGGTTCGGCTTCAAATACTTGTGAAATGCATGATTTAGCTTCAACTGCATGCGAAACAACGAGTTACCTTCAAATCCACGCGAAACACATAATTTAGCTTCAAATCAATGCGAAGTGGCAGGTTTAGCTTCAAATCCATGCGAAACAAATGATTGAGCTTCCTACACTTGGGATATAGGTGATATAGCTTCAACTGCATGCGAAACAAATGAGTTACATTCAAATCCACGCGAAACACATGATTTAGCTTCAAATCAATGTGATGTAGAAGGCTTAGCTTCAAATTCAAGCAAAACACACGATTTAGCTTCAATTCAATGCCAAGTAGAAGGCTTAGCTTCAAATCCATGCGAAACGAATGGTTTAGCTTCAAATACTTGCGATATAAATGATACAGCTTCAAATACAGGAGAAACAAACGGGTTAGCTTCAAATCCATGCAAAACACACGATTTAGCTTAAATTCAATGCCAAGTGGAAGGCTTAGCTTCAAATCCATGCGAAACAAATGGTTTAGCTTCAAATACTTGCGATATAAATGATACAGCTTCAAATACAGGAGAAACAAACGGGTTAGCTTCAAATTCATACAAAACACACAATTTAGCTTCAATTCAATGCCAAGTAGAAGGCTTAGCTTCAAATCCATGCGAATCAATTGTTTAGCTGCAAATACTTGTGATATACATGATTTAGTTTCAACTGCATGCGAAACAAACGAGTTAGCTTCAAATCGATGCGAAACACAATATTTAGCGTCAAATCAATGCGAAGTAGAAGGCAGAGCTTCAAATTCATGCGAATCCATGCTTCAAATACTTGAGAAATGCATGATTTAGCTTCAACTGCATGCGAAACAACGAGTTACCTTCAAATCCACGCGAAACACATAATTTAGCTTCAAATCAATGCGAAGTAGCAGGTTTAACTTCAAATCCATGCGAAACACAATATTTAGCGTCAAATCAATGCGAAGTAGAAGGCAGAGCTTCAAATCCATGCGATACAAATGGTTTAGCTTCAAATACTTGTGATATACATGATTTAGCTTCAACTGCATTCGAAGCAAACGTGTTAGCTCAAAATCCACGCGAAACACATGATTAAACTTCAAATCAGTGCGAAGTAGAAGGTTTAGCTTCAAATCCATGCGAATATAATGGTTCGGCTTCAAATACTTGTGAAATGCATGATTTAGCTTCAACTGCATGCGAAACAACGAGTTACCTTCAAATCCACGCGAAACACATAATTTAGCTTCAAATCAATGCGAAGTAGCAGGTTTAGCTTCAAATCCATGCGAAACAAATGATTGAGCTTCCTACACTTGGGATATAGGTGATATAGCTTCAACTGCATGCGAAACAAATGAGTTACATTCAAATCCACGCGAAACACATGATTTAGCTTCAAATCAATGTGATGTAGAAGGCTTAGCTTCAAATTCAAGCAAAACACACGATTTAGCTTCAATTCAATGCCAAGTAGAAGGCTTAGCTTCAAATCCATGCGAAACGAATGGTTTAGCTTCAAATACTTGCGATATAAATGATACAGCTTCAAATACAGGAGAAACAAACGGGTTAGCTTCAAATCCATGCAAAACACACGATTTAGCTTAAATTCAATGCCAAGTGGAAGGCTTAGCTTCAAATCCATGCGAAACAAATGGATTAGCTTCAAATACTTGCGATATAAATGATACAGCTTCAAATACAGGAGAAACAAACGGGTTAGCTTCAAATTCATACAAAACACACAATTTAGCTTCAATTCAATGCCAAGTAGAAGGCTTAGCTTCAAATCCATGCGAATCAATTGTTTAGCTGCAAATACTTGTGATATACATGATTTAGTTTCAACTGCATGCGAAACAACGAGTTACCTTCAAATCCACGCGAAACACATAATTTAGCTTCAAATCAATGCGAAGTAGCAGGTTTAACTTCAAATCCATGCGAAACACAATATTTAGCGTCAAATCAATGCGAAGTAGAAGGCAGAGCTTCAAATCCATGCGATACAAATGGTTTAGCTTCAAATACTTGTGATATACATGATTTAGCTTCAACTGCATTCGAAGCAAACGAGTTAGCTCCAAATCCACGCGAAACACATGATTAAACTTCAAATCAGTGCGAAGTAGAAGGTTTAGCTTCAAATCCATGCGAATATAATGGTTCGGCTTCAAATACTTGTGAAATGCATGATTTAGCTTCAACTGCATGCGAAACAACGAGTTACCTTCAAATCCACGCGAAACACATAATTTAGCTTCAAATCAATGCGAAGTAGCAGGTTTAGCTTCAAATCCATGCGAAACAAATGATTGAGCTTCCTACACTTGGGATATAGGTGATATAGCTTCAACTGCATGCGAAACAAATGAGTTACATTCAAATCCACGCGAAACACATGATTTAGCTTCAAATCAATGTGATGTAGAAGGCTTAGCTTCAAATACATGCAAAACACGTGAATTAGGATCCAATCAATGCGAAGTAGAAGGCTTAGCTTCAAATCCATGCGAAACAAATGGTTTAGCTTCAAATACGTGCGATATAAATGATACAGCGTCAAATACAGGAGAAACAAACGAGTTAGTTTCAAATCCAAGCAAAACACACGATTTAGCTTCAATTCAATGCCAAGTAGAAGGCTTAGCTTCAAATACATGCGGAACATATGTTTAGCTTCAAATACTTGCGATATAAATGATACAGCTTCAAATACAGGAGAAACAAACGGGTTAGCTTCAAATCCATGCAAAACACACAATTTTGCTTCAATTCAATGCCAAGTAGAAGGCTTAGCTTCAAATCCATGCGAATCAATTGTTTAGCTGCAAATACATGTGATATACATGATTTAGATTCAACTACATGCGAAACAAACGAGTTAGCTTCAAATCCATGCGAAACACAATATTTAGAGTCAAATCAGTGCGAAGTAGAAGGCTTAGCTTCAAATTCATGCGAATCCATGCTTCAAATACTTGTGAAATGCATGATTTAGCTTCAACTGCATGCGAAACAAACGAGTTATCTTCAAATCCATGCAAAACACACGATTAAGCTTCAATTCAATGCCAAGAAGAAGGCTTAGCTTCAAATCCATGCGAAACAAATGGTTTAGCTTCAAATACTTGCGATATTAATGATACAGCTTCAAATACAGGAGAAACAAACGGGTTAGCTTCAAATCCATGCAAAACACACAATTTAGCTTCAAATCAATGCCAAGTAGAAGGCTTAGCTTCAAATCCATGCGAATCAATTGTTTAGCTACAAATACTTGTGATATACATGATTTAGTTTCAACTGCATGCGAAACAAACGAGTTAGCTTCAAATCGATGCGAAACACAATATTTAGCGTCAAATCAATGCGAAGTAGAAGGCAGAGCTTCAAATCCATGCGATACAAATGGTTTAGCTTCAAATACTTGATATATACATGATTTAGCTTCAACTGCATTCGAAGCAAACGAGTTAGCTCCAAATCCACGCGAAACACATGATTTAACTTCAAATCAGTGCGAAGTAGAAGGCTTAGCTTCAAATCCATGCGAATCTAATGTTTCGGCTTCAAATACTTGTGAAATGCATGATTTAGCTTCAACTGCATGCGAAACAACGAGTTACCTTCAAATCCACGCGAAACACATGATTCAGCTGCAAATCAATGCGATGTAGAAGGCTTAGATTCAAATCCATGCAAAACACGTGATTTAAGATCCAATCAATGCGAAGTAGAAGCCTTAGCTTCAAATCCATGCGAAACAAATCGTTTAGCTTCAAATACTTGCGATATAAATGATATTGCTTCAAATGCAGGCGACACAAACGAGTTAGCTTCAAATCCATGCAAAACACATGATTTAGCTTCAAATCCAAGCGAAACACATGATATAGCTTCAAATCAATGCGATGTAAAAGGTTTAGCTTCAAATCCGTGCGAAGCAAATGATTTTGGCATCAAATACTTCCGATGTAAGTGATATAGCTTCAATGCAGGCCAAACAGACGAGTTAGCTTCAAATCCATGAGAAACACATGATTTAGCTTCAAATCAATGCGAAGTAGAGGGCTTAGCTTCAAATCCATGCGAAACGAATGATTTAGCGTCAAAGACTTGCGATATAAATGATATAGCTTCAAATACAAGCGACACAAACGAGTTTGCTTCAAATCCATGCGAAACAAATGCTTTAGCTTCAAATACTTGCGATATAAATGATATAGCTTCAAATACAGGAGAAACAAACGAGTTTGCTTCAAATCCATGCAAAACACACGATTTAGCTTCAATTCAATGCCAAGAAGAAGGCTTAGCTTCAAATCCATGCGAATCAATTGTTTAGCTGCAAATACTTGTGATATACATGATTTAGTTTCAACTGCATGCGAAACAAACGAGTTAGCTTCAAATCCATGCGAAACACAATATTTAGCGTCAAATCAATGCGAAGTAGAAGGCAGAGCATCAAATCCATGCGAAAAAAATGGTTTAGCTTCAAATACTTACGATATAAATGATACAGCTTCAAATACAGGAGAAAGAAACGAGTTAGCTTCAAATCCATGCAAAATACACGATTAGCTTCAATTCAATGCCAAGTAGAAGGCTTAGCTTCAAATCCATGCGAAACAAATGGTTTAGCTTCAAATACTTACGATATAAATGATACAGCTTCAAATACAGGAGAAACAAACGAGTTAGCTTCAAATCCATGCAAAATACACGATTTAGCTTCAATTCAATGCCAAGTAGAAGGCATAGCTTCAAATCCATGCGAAACAAATGGTTTAGCTTCAAATACTTGCGATATAAATGATACAGCTTCAAATACAGGAGAAACAAACGGGTTAGCTTCAAATCCATGCAAAACACACGATTTAGCTTCAAATCAATGCGAAGTGGAAGCCTTCGCTTCAAATCCTTGCGATATAAATGAAACAGCTTCAAATGCAGACAAAACAGACGAGTTAGCTTCACATCCGTGCGAAACACATGATTTAGCTTCATATCCAAGGGAAACATATGATTTAGCTACAAATCAATGCGATGTAGGAGGTTGAGCTTCAAATCCATTCGAAACGATTGATTTAGCTTCAAATACTTGCGATATAAATGATACAGCTTCAAATGCAGGTGAAACAAACGAGTCAGCTTCAAATCCATGCGAAACACATGATTTAGATGCAAATCAATGCGACGTAGAAGGCTTATATTCAAATCCATGCGATACAAATCGTTTAGCTTCAAATACTTGTGATATACATGATTTAGCTTCAGCTGCATTCGAAACAGACGAATTAGCTTCTAATCCACGCGAAATACATTATTTAGCTTGAAAACAGTGCGAATTAGAAGGCTTAGCTTCAAATCCATGCGAAATGAATGATTTAGCTTCAAATACTTGCGATATAAATGATACAGCTTCAAATGCATGCGAAACAAACGAGTTAGCTTCAAATCCATGCGAAACACATGATTTATATGCAAATCAATGCGACGTAGAACGCTTAGCTTCAAATCCATGCGGAACAATTGATTAAGCTTCAAATACTTGTGATATAAGTGATATAGATTCAACTGCAGACGTAACAAACGAGTTTGCTTCAAATCCATGCGAATCACACGAGTTAGCTTCAAATCCATACAAAACACATGATTTAGCTTCAAATCAAAACGAAGTAGAAGGCTTAGCTTCAAATTCATGCGAAACGAAAGATTTAGTTTCAAATCCATGCGAGACAAATGGTTTAGCTTCAAATACTTGTGATATACGTTATTTAGATTTAACTACATGGGCAACGAACCAGTTAGCTTCAAATCCATGCGAAACACACGACTTAGCTTCAAATCAATACGAAGTAGTAGGTTTAGATTCAAATCCATGCTAAGCAAATGATTTAGCTTCAAACACTTGGGGTATAAGTAATATAGCTTCAAATGCAGACTAATCAAACGAGTTAGCTTCAAATCCATGCGAAACACGTGATTTAGCTTCATATCAATTCGAAGTAGAAAGCTTTGCTTCAAATCCATGCGACACAACTGATTGAGCATCAAATACTTGCGATATAAATGATATAGCTTCAAATGCAGGCGACACAAACGAGTTAGCTTCATATCCATGCGATGTAGAAGGTTCAGCTTCAAATCCATGCGACACATATGATTTAGCTTCAAATACTTGCGATATAAGTGATATAGCTTCAAGAGCTGGAGGAACAAACGAGGTAGCTTCAATTCCATGTGAAGCAAATGATTTAGCTTCAAATCAATGCGAAGTAGAAGGCTTAGCTTCAAATCCATGCGAAACAAATGGTTTGGCTTAAAATACTTGTGATATACATGAATCAGCTTCAACTGCATGAGAAACAAACGAGTTAGATTCAAATCCAAGCGAAACACATGATTTAGCTTCATATCAATGCGTGGTTGAAGGCTTAGCTTCAACTCCATGCAAAATAAATGAGTAACTTTCAAATACTTGCGATGTAAAAGATATAGCTTCAAATGCTGGTCAAACAAACGATTTGCAAAGCACGTTATTTAGCTTCAAATTCATGCGAATCAAATGATTTATCTACAAATATTTGCGATATAAATGATATAGCTTCAAATCCATGCGAAACAAATGGTTTAGCTTCAAATACTTGTGATATACGTCATTTAGATTTAACTGCATGGGCAACGAACCAGTTAGCTTCAAATCCATGCGAAACACACGATTTAGCTTCAAATCAATACGAAGTAGAAGGCTTAGCTTCAAATTCATGCGAGACAAAAGATTTAGCTTCAAATACATGCGAAACAAATGGTTTAGCTTCAAATACTTGTGATATACGTTATTTAGATTTAACTGCATGGGCAATGAACTAGTTAGCTTCAAATCCATGCGAAACACACGATTTAGCTTCAAATCAATACGAAGTAGAAGGTTTAGCTTCAAATCCATGCTAAGCAAATGATTTAGCTTCAAACACTTGGGGTATAAGTGATATAGTTTCAAATGCAGACTAATCAAACGAGTTAGCTTCAAATCCATGCGAAACACACGACTTAGCTGCAAATCAATGCGATGTAGAAGGTTTAGCTTCAAATCCATGCGACACATATGATTTAGCTTCAAATACTTGCGATATAAGTGATATAGCTTCAAGAGCTGGAGGAACAAACGAGGTAGCTTCAATTCCATGTGAAACAAATGATTTAGCTTCAAATCAATGCGAAGTAGAAGGCTTAGCTTCAAATCCATGCGAAACAAATGGTTTGGCTTAAAATACTTGTGATATACATGAATCAGCTTCAACTGCATGAGAAACAAACGAGTTAGATTCAAATCCAAGCGAAACACATGATTTAGCTTCATATCAATGCGTGGTTGAAGGCTTAGCTTCAACTCCATGCAAAATAAATGAGTAACTTTCAAATACTTGCGATGTAAAAGATATAGCTTCAAATGCTGGTCAAACAAACGATTTGCAAAGCACGTTATTTAGCTTCAAATTCATGCGAATCAAATGATTTATCTACAAATATTTGCGATATAAATGATATAGCTTCAAATCCATGCGAAACAAATGGTTTAGCTTCAAATACTTGTGATATACGTTATTTAGATTTAACTGCATGGGCAACGAACCAGTTAGCTTCAAATCCATGCGAAACACACGATTTAGCTTCAAATCAATACGAAGTAGAACGCTTAGCTTCAAATTCATGCGAGACAAAAGATTTAGCTTCAAATACATGCGAAACAAATGGTTTAGCTTCAAATACTTGTGATATACGTTATTTAGATTTAACTGCATGGGCAATGAACTAGTTAGCTTCAAATCCATGCGAAACACACGATTTAGCTTCAAATCAATACGAAGTAGAAGGTTTAGCTTCAAATCCATGCTAAGCAAATGATTTAGCTTCAAACACTTGGGGTATAAGTGATATAGTTTCAAATGCAGACTAATCAAACGAGTTAGCTTCAAATCCATGCGGAACACACGACTTAGCTGCTAATCAATGCGATGTAGAAGGTTTAGCTTCAAATCCATGCGATACACAAGATTTAGCCTCAAATCAATGCGATGTAGAAGGTTCAGCTTCAAATCCATGCGACACATATGATTTAGCTTCAAATACTTGCGATATAAGTGATATAGCTTTAAAAGCTGGAGGAACAAACGAGGTAGCTTCAATTCAATGCAAAATAAATTATTTAGCTTCAAATCAATGCGAAGTAGAAGGCTTAGCTTCAAATCCATGCGAAACAGATGGTTTAGTTACAAATACTTGTGATATACATTATTTAGCTACAACTGCATGCTTAACAAACGAGTTAGCTTCAAATCCAAGCAAAACACATAATTTAGCTTCAAATCAATGCGATGTAGAAGGTTTAGCTTCAAGTCCATGCGAAACAAATGATTGAGCTTCCAACACTTGGGATATAGGTGATATAGATTCAACTGCATGCGAAACAAATGAGTTACATTCAAATCCAAGCAAAACACATAATTTAGTTTCAAATCAATGCGACGTAGAAGGCTTAAATACAAATCCATGCGAAACGAATGATTTAGCTTCAAATACTTGCGAATATAAGGGATACAGCTTCAAATGCATGCGAAACAATCGAGTTAGCTTCAAATCCATGCGGAACACATGATTTAGATGCAAATCAATGCGACGTAGATGGCTTTGCTTCAAATCCAGGCGGAACAAATGGATTAGCTTCAAATACTTGTGATATACATGATTTAGCTTCAGCTGCATTCGAAACAGACGAGTTAGCTTCTAATCCACGCGAAATACATTATTTAGCTTCAAAACAGTGCCAATTAGAAGGCTTAGCTTCAAATCCATGCGAAACGATTGATTTAGCTTCAAATACTTGCGATATAAATGATACAGCTTCAAATGCAGGCGAAACAAACGAGTTAGCTTCAAATCAATGCAAAAACCATGATTTAGCTTCAAATCAATGCGAAGTAAAAGGCTTTGCTTCAAATCCAGGCGGAACGAATGATTTAGCTTCAAATACTTGTGATGTACATGATTTAGCTTCAACTGCTTGCGAAACAAATGTGTTAGTTTCAAATCCATGCGAAACACATGATTTAGCTTGATAACAATATGAAGTAGAAGGCTTAGCTACAAATCCATGCGAATCAAATGGTTTAGCACCAAATACTTCGGATATACATGATTTAGCTTCAACTGCATGCGAAACAAACGAGTTAGCTGCAAAATCCATGCGATACACATGATCTAGTTTCAAATCAATGCGAAGTAGAAGGCTTAGCTTCAAATCAATGCGATGTAGAAGGTTTAGATTGAAATCTGTGGGAAACAAATGATTTAGCTTCAAATACTCTCTATAATAGTGATGTAGCTTCAAATGCAGGCGAAAGAAAAGGGTTAGCTTCAAATCAATGCGAAACACATGATTTAGCTTCAAATCAAGGCGAAGTAGCAGGATGGCTTCAAATCAGTGCGAAACAAATGATTTAGCATCAAGTACTTACCATATGAGTGATATAGCTTCAAATGCAGACGAAACAAACGAGTTAGCTTCAAATCTAAGCGAAACACATGAATTAGCTTCGAATCCTTGCGATGAAGAAGGTTTAGCTTCAAATCCACCCGAAACAAATGATTTAGCTTCAAATACTTGCGATATAAGTGACATAGCTTCAAATGCAGGCTAAACAAAAGAGTTAGTGTCAAATCCATGCGGAACACATGATTTAACTTCAAATCAATGCGAAGTAGAAGGCCTTATATTCAAATCCATGCGATACAAATCGTTTAGCTTCAAATACTTGTAATATACATGATATAGCTTCAAATCAATGCGATGTAAAAGGTTTAGCTTCAAATCCGTGCGAAGCAAATGATTTTGGCATCAAATACTTCCGATGTAAGTGATATAGCTTCAATGCAGGCCAAACAGACGAGTTAGCTTCAAATCCATGAGAAACACATGATTCAGCTTCAAATCAATGCGAAGTAGAGGGCTTAGCTTCAAATCCATGCGAAACGAATGATTTAGCGTCAAATACTTGAGATATAAATGATATAGCTTCAAATACAAGCGACACAAACGAGTTTGCTTCAAATCCATGCGAAACAAATGCTTTAGCTTCAAATACTTGCGATATAAATGATATAGCTTCAAATACAGGAGAAACAAACGAGTTTGCTTCAAATCCATGCAAAACACACGATTTAGCTTCAATTCAATGCCAAGAAGAAGGCTTAGCTTCAAATCCATGCGAATCAATTGTTTAGCTGCAAATACTTGTGATATACATGATTTAGTTTCAACTGCATGCGAAACAAACGAGTTAGCTTCAAATCCATGCGAAACACATGATTTAGATGCAAATCAATGCGACGTAGAAGGCTTAAATACAAATCCATGCGAAACGAATGATTTAGCTTCAAATACTTGCGAATATAAGGGATACAGCTTC
This sequence comes from Megalopta genalis, assembly GCF_051020955.1. Classification (NCBI taxonomy): domain Eukaryota; kingdom Metazoa; phylum Arthropoda; class Insecta; order Hymenoptera; family Halictidae; genus Megalopta; species Megalopta genalis. Next base: position 62,248 of record NW_027476427.1, on the reverse strand, counting down.
AAATGCATGCGAAACAATCGAGTTAGCTTCAAATCCATGCGAAACACATGATTTAGATGCAAATCAATGCGACGTAGACGGCTTTGCTTCAAATCCAGGCGGAACAAATGGATTAGCTTCAAATACTTGTGATATACATGATTTAGTTTCAACTGCATGCGAAACAACGAGTTACCTTCAAATCCACGCGAAACACATAATTTAGCTTCAAATCAATGCGAAGTAGCAGGTTTAGCTTCAATTCCATGCGAAACAAATGATTGAGCTTCCTACACTTGGGATATAGGTGATATAGCTTCAACTGCATGCGAAACAAATGAGTTACATTCAAATCCACGCGAAACACATGATTCAGCTGCAAATCAATGCGATGTAGAAGGCTTAGATTCAAATCCATGCAAAACACGTGATTTAGGATCCAATCAATGCGAAGTAGAAGCCTTAGCTTCAAATCCATGCGAAACAAATCGTTTAGCTTCAAATACTTGCAACATAAATGATACAGCGTCAAATACAGGAGAAACAAACGAGTTAGCTTCAAATCCATGCAAAACACACGATTTAGCTTCAATTCAATGCCAAGTAGAAGGCTTAGCTTCAAATCCATGCGAAACAAATAGTTTAGCTTCAAATACTTGCGATATAAATGATACAGCGTCAAATACAGGAGAAACAAACGAGTTAGCTTCAAATCCATGCAAAACACACGATTTAGCTTCAATTCAATGCCAAGTAGAAGGCTTAGCTTCAAATCCATGCGAAACAAATAGTTTAGCTTCAAATACTTGCGATATAAATGATACAGCTTCAAATACAGGAGAAACAAAACGGGTTAGCTTCAAATCCATGCAAAACACACGATTTAGCTTCAATTCAATGCCAAGTAGAAGGCTTAGCTTCAAATCCATGCGAAACAAATGGTTTAGCTTCAAATACTTGCGATATAAATGACACAGCTTCAAATACAGGAGAAACAAACGAGTTAGCTTCAAATCCATGCAAAATACACGATTTAGCTTCAATTCAATGCCAAGTAGAAGGCTTAGCTTCAAATCCATGCGAATCAATTGTTTAGCTGCAAATACTTGTGATATACATGATTTAGTTTCAACTGCATGCGAAACAAACGAGTTAGCTACAAATCTATGCGAAACACAATATTTAGCGTCAAATCAGTGCGAAGTAGAAGGCTTAGCTTCAAATTCATGCGAATCCATGCTTCAAATACTTGTGAAATGCATGATTTAGCTTCAACTGCATGCGAAACAACGAGTTACCTTCAAATCCACGCGAAACACATAATTTAGCTTCAAATCAATGCGAAGTAGCAGGTTTAACTTCAAATCCATGCGAAACACAATATTTAGCGTCAAATCAATGCGAAGTAGAAGGCAGAGCTTCAAATCCATGCGATACAAATGGTTTAGCTTCAAATACTTGTGATATACATGATTTAGCTTCAACTGCATTCGAAGCAAACGAGTTAGCTCCAAATCCACGCGAAACACATGATTTAACTTCAAATCAGTGCGAAGTAGAAGGCTTAGCTTCAAATCCATGCGAATCTAATGGTTCGGCTTCAAATACTTGTGAAATGCATGATTTAGCTTCAACTGCATGCGAAACAACGAGTTACCTTCAAATCCACGCGAAACACATGATTCAGATGCAAATCAATGCGATGTAGAAGGCTTAGATTCAAATCCATGCAAAACACGTGATTTAGGATCCAATCAATGCGAAGTAGAAGCCTTAGCTTCAAATCCATGCGAAACAAATCGTTTACCTTCAAATACTTGCGATATAAATGATATTGCTTCAAATGTAGGCGACACAAACGAGTTAGCTTCAAATCCATGCAAAACACATGATTTAGCTTCAAATCCAAGCGAAACACATGATATAGCTTCAAATCAATGCGATGTAAAAGGTTTAGCTTCAAATCCGTGCGAAGCAAATGATTTTGGCATCAAATACTTCCGATGTAAGTGATATAGCTTCAATGCAGGCCAAACAGACGAGTTAGCTTCAAATCCGTGAGAAACACATGATTTAGCTTCAAATCAATGCGAAGTAGAGGGCTTAGCTTCAAATCCATGCGAAACGAATGATTTAGCGTCAAATACTTGCGATATAAATGATATAGCTTCAAATACAAGCGACACAAACGAGTTTGCTTCAAATCCATGCGAAACAAATGCTTTAGCTTCAAATACTTGCGATATAAATGATATAGCTTCAAATACAGGAGAAACAAACGAGTTTGCTTCAAATCCATGCAAAACACACGATTTAGCTTCAATTCAATGCCAAGAAGAAGGCTTAGCTTCAAATCCATGCGAATCAATTGTTTAGCTGCAAATACTTGTGATATACATGATTTAGTTTCAACTGCATGCGAAACAAACGAGTTAGCTTCAAATCCATGCGAAACACAATATTTAGCGTCAAATCAATGCGAAGTAGATGGCAGAGCATCAAATCCATGCGAAAAAAAATGGTTTAGCTTCAAATACTTACGATATAAATGATACAGCTTCAAATACAGGAGAAACAAACGAGTTACCTTCAAATCCATGCAAAATACACGATTTAGCTTCAATTCAATGCCAAGTAGAAGGCTTAGCTTCAAATCCTTGCGATATAAATGAAACAGCTTCAAATGCAGACAAAACAGACGAGTTAGCTTCACATCCGTGCGAAACACATGATTTAGCTTCAAATCCATGAGAAACACATGATTTAGCTTCAAATCAATGCGAAGTAGAGGGCTTAGCTTCAAATCCATGCGAAACGAATGATTTAGCGTCAAATACTTGCGATATAAATGATATAGCTTCAAATACAAGCGACACAAACGAGTTTGCTTCAAATCCATGCGAAACAAATGCTTTATCTTCAAATACTTGCGATATAAATGATATAGCTTCAAATGCAGGCGAAACAAACGAGTTAGCTTCAAATCAATGCGAAACACATGATTTAGCTTCAAATCAATGCGATGTAAAAGGTTTAGCTTCATATCTGTGCGAAACAAATGATTTAGCTTCAAATACTTGCGATATAAGTGATATAACTTCATATGCAGGCGAAACGAACGAGTTAGCTTCAAATCCATGCGAATCACATGATTTAGCTTCAAATACTTGCGAATATAAGGGATACAGCTTCAAATGCACGCGAAACAAACGAGTTAGCAGCAAAATCCATGCGATACACATGATTTAGTTTCAAATCAATGCGAAGTAGAAGGCTTAGCTTCAAATCAATGCGATGTAGAAGGTTTAGATTGAAATCTGTGGGAAACAAATGATTTAGCTTCAAATACTCTCTATAATAGTGATGTAGCTTCAAATGCAGGCGAAAGAAAAGGGTTAGCTTCAAATCCATGCGAAACGAATGATTTAGCTTCAAATACTTGCGAATATAAGGGATACAGCTTCAAATGCATGCGAAACAAACGAGTTAGCTTCAAATCCATGCGAAACACATGATTCAGATGCAAATCAATGCGACGTAGAAGGCTTAGCTCCAAATCCATGCGAAACGAATGATTTAGTTTCAAATACTTGCGAATATAAGGGATACTGCTTCAAATGCATGCGAAACAAACGAGAAAGCTTAAAATACTTGCGATATAAATGAAACAGCTTCAAATGCAGACAAAAAGAATCGAGTTGATTCAAATCCATGCGAAACACATGATTCAGATGCAAATCAATGCGACGTAGAAGGCTTAGATCCAAATCCATGCGAAACGAATGATTTAGTTTCAAATACTTGCGAATATTAGGGATACTGCAACAAATGCATGCGAAACAAACGAAAAAGCTTAAAATACTTGCGATATAAATGAAACAGCTTCAAATGCAGACAAAAAAAAACGAGTTGATTCAAATCCATGCGAAACACATGATTTAGATGCAAATCAATGCGACGTAGAAGGCTTAAATCCAAATCCATGCGAAACGAATGATTTAGCTTCAAATACTTGCGAATATAAGGGATACAGCTTCAAATGCATGCGAAACAAACGAGTTAGCTTCAAATCCATGCGAAACGCATGATTTAGATGCAAATCAATGCGACGTAGAAGCCTTATATTCAAATCCATGCGATACAAATCGTTTAGCTTCAAATACTTGTGATATACATGATTTAGCTTCAGCTGCATTCGAAACAGACGAATTAGCTTCTAATCCACGCGAAATACATTATTTAGCTTGAAAACAGTGCGAATTAGAAGGCTTAGCTTCAAATCCATGCGAAACGAATGATTTAGCTTCAAATGCATGCGAAACAAACGAGTTAGCTTCAAATCCATGCGAAACACATGATTTATATGCAAATCAATGCGACGTAGAACGCTTAGCTTCAAATCCATGCGGAACAATTGATTAAGCTTCAAATACTTGTGATATAAGTGATATAAATTCAACTGCAGACGTAACAAACGAGTTTGCTTCAAATCCATGCGAATCACACGAGTTAGCTTCAAATCCATACGAAACACATGATTTAGCTTCAAATCAAAACGAAGTAGAAGGCTTAGCTTCAAATTCATGCGAAACACACGACTTAGCTTCAAATCAATACGAAGTAGTAGGTTTAGATTCAAATCCATGCTAAGCAAATGATTTAGCTTCAAACACTTGGGGTATAAGTAATATAGCTTCAAATGCAGACTAATCAAACGAGTTAGCTTCAAATCCATGCGAAACACATAATTTAGCTTCAAATCAATGCGAGGTAGAATGTTTAGCTTCAAATCCGTGCGAAACAAGTGCTTTAGCTACAATTACGTGTGATATACATTATTTAGCGACAACTGCATGCGAAACACACTGGATAGATTCAAATCCATGCGAAACACATGATTTAGCTTCAAAACAATGCGATGTAGAAGGATTAGCTTCAAATCCATGTGAATCAAATGATTTAGCTTCAAATACTTGTGATATACATGATACAGCTTCAAATGCAGGCGGAAAAAACGAGTTAGCTTCAAATCCATGCGAAACAAATGGTTTAGCTTCAAATACTTGTGATATACGTTATTTAGATTTAACTGCATGGGCAACGAACCAGTTAGCTACAAATCCATGCGAAACTCACGATTTAGCTTCAAATCAATACGAAGTAGAAGGTTTAGCTTCAAATTCATGCGAAAGACATGATTATGCTTCAAATCAGTGCGTTCTAGGAGGCTTAGCATTAAAACCCATGCGAAACAAACGAGTTAGCTTCAAATCCATGCGATACAAATGGTTTAGCTTCAAATACTTGTGATATACGTTATTTAGATTTAACTGCATGGGCAACGAACCAGTTAGCATCAAATCCATGCGAAACACACGATTTAGCTTCAAATCAATACGAAGTAGAAGGTTTAGATTCAAATCCAAGCTAAGCAAATGATTTAGATTCAAACACTTGGGGTATAAGTGATATAGCTTCAAATGCAGACTAATCAAACGAGTTAGCTTCAAATCCATGCGAAACACATGATTTAACTACAAATCAATGCGATGTAGAAGGTTTAGCTTCAAATCCATACGATACACAAGATTTAACTTCAAATCAATGCGATGTAGAAGGTTTAGCTTCAAATCCATGCGAAACACATTATTTAGGTGCAAATCAGTGCGAAGTAGATGGCTCAGGTTCAAAGCCATGCGATTCAAGTAGTTCATCTTCAAATACTTGTGATAGACATGATTTAGCTTCAAATGCATGCGAAACAAACGAGTTAACTTCAAATCCACGCGAAACACATGATTCAGCTGCAAATCAATGCGATGTAGAAGGTTTAGCTTCAAATCCAAACCAAACACATGATTTAGCTTCAAATCCATGGGATGTAGAAGGTTTATCTTCAAATCCATGCGAAACACATTATTTAGGTGTACATCAGGGCGAAGTAGAAGGCTCAGGTTCAAAGCCATGCGATTCAAATGGTTCATCTTCAAATAATTGTGAAAGACATGATTTAGCTTCAACTGCATGCGAAACAAACGAGTTACCTTCAAATCCACGAGAAACATATGATTTAGCTTCAAATCAATGCCATGTAGAAGGTTAGCTTCAAATCCAAGCGAAACACATGATTTAGCTTCAAATACTTGTGATATACATGATATAGCTTCAAATGCAGGCGGAAAAAACGAGTTAGCTTCAAGTCCATGCGCAGTAGAAGGCTTAGCTTCAAATCCATGCAAAACAAATGGTTTAGTTACAAATACTTGTGATATACATTACTTAGCTACAACTGCATGCGAAACAAACGAGTTAGCTTCAAATCCATGCGAAACACATGATTTAGCTTCAAATCAATGCGATGAAGAAGGTTTAGCTTCAAGTCCATGCGATACACATGATTTAGCTTCAAATCAATGCGATGTAGTAGGTTCAGCTTCAAATCCATGCGACACATATGATTTAGCTTCAAATACTTGCGATATAAATGAAGTAGGTTCAAAAGCAAGAAAAAAAACGAGTTAGCTTCAAATCCATGCGAAACACGTGATTTAGCTTCATATCAATTCGAAGTAGAAAGCTTAGCTTCAAATCCATGCGACACAACTGATTGAGCATCAAATACTTGCGATATAAATGATATAGCTTCAAATGCAGGCGACACAAACGAGTTAGCTACATATCCATGCGATGTAGAAGGTTCAGCTTCAAATCCATGCGACACATATGATTTAGCTTCAAATACTTGCGATATAAGTGATATAGCTTCAAGAGCTGGAGGAACAAACGAGGTAGCTTCAATTCCATGTGAAACAAATGATTTAGCTTCAAATCAATGCGAAGTAGAAGGCTTAGCTTCAAATCCATGCGAAACAGATGGTTTAGTTACAAATACTTGTGATATACATTATTTAGCTACAACTGCATGCTTAACAAACGAGTCAGCTTCAAATCCAAGCAAAACACATAATTTAGCTTCAAATCAATGCGATGTAGAAGGTTTAGCTTCAAGTCCATGCGAAACAAATGATTGAGCTTCCAACACTTGGGATATAGGTGATATAGATTCAACTGCATGCGAAACAAATGAGTTACATTCAAATCCAAGCAAAACACATAATTTAGTTTCAAATCAATGCGATGTAGAACGTTTAGCTTCAAATCCAAGCGAAACACATGATTTAGCTCCAAATACTTGCGATATAAGTGATATAGCTTCAAAAGCTGGAGGAACTAACGAGGTAGGTTCAATTCCATGTGAAACAAATGATGTAGCTTCAAATCAATGCGAAGTAGAAGGTTTAGCTTCAAATCCATGCGAAACAAGTGGTTTAGCTGCAATTACTTGTGATATACATTATTTAGCTACAACTGCATGCGAAACAAACGAGATAGCTTCAAATCCATGCGAAACACATGATTCAGCTTCAAATCAATGCGATGTAGAAGGTTTAGCTTCAAATCCATGCGAAACACATGATTCAGATGCACATCAATGCGACGTAGAAGGCTTAAATCCAAATCCATGCGAAACGAATGATTTAGCTTAAAATACTTGCGAATATAAGGGATACAGCTTCAAATGCATGCGAAACAAACGAGTTAGCTTCAAATCCATGCGAAACGCATGATTTAGATGCAAATCAATGCGACGTAGAAGGCTTATATTCAAATCCATGCGATACAAATCGTTTAGCTTCAAATACATGTGATAGACATGATTTAGCTTCAGCTGCATTCGAAACAGACGAATTAGCTTCTAATCCACGCGAAATACATTATTTAGCTTGAAAACAGTGCGAATTAGAAGGCTTAGCTTCAAATCCATGCGAAACGAATGATTTAGCTTCAAATACTTGCGATATAAATGATACAGCTTCAAATGCATGCGAAACAAACGAGTTAGCTTCAAATCCATGCGAAACACATGATTTATATGCAAATCAATGCGACGTAGAAGCGTTAGCTTCAAATCCATGCGGAACAATGGATTAAGCTTCAAATACTTGTGATATAAGTGATATAGATTCAACTGCAGACGTAACAAACGAGTTTGCTTCAAATCCATGCGAAACACATAATTTAGCTTCAAATCAATGCGAGGTAGAAGGTTTAGCTACAAATCCATGCGATACACGAGACTTAGCTTCAAATCAATGCGATGTAGAAGGTTGAGCTTCAAATCCATGCGACTCACATGGTTTAGTTTCAACTACTTGCGACATAAGTGATATAACTTCAAAAGCAGGAGGAACAAACGAGGTAGCTTCAATTCCATGCGAAACAAATGATTTAGCTTCAAATCAATGCGAAGTAGAAGGTTTAGCTTCAAATCCGTGCGAAACAAGTGCTTTAGCTACAATTACGTGTGATATACATTATTTAGCGACAACTGCATGCGAAACACACTGGATAGATTCAAATCCATGCGAAACACATGATTTAGCTTCAAAACAATTCGATGTAGAAGGATTAGCTTCAAATCCATGCGAAACAAATGGTTTAGCTTCAAATACTTGTGATATACGTTATTTAGATTTAACTGCATGGGCAACGAACCAGTTAGCTTCAAATCCATGCGAAACTCACGATTTAGCTTCAAATCAATACGAAGTAGAAAGTTTAGCTTCAAATTCATGCGAAAGACATGATTCTGCTTCAAATCAGTGCGTTCTAGGAGGCTTAGCATTAAAACCCATGCGAAGCAAACGAGTTAGCTTCAAATCCATGCGATACAAATGGTTTAGCATCAAATACTTGTGATATACGTTATTTAGATTTAACTGCATGGGCAACGAACCAGTTAGCTTCAAATCCATGCGAAACACACGATTTAGCTTCAAATCAATACGAAGTAGAAGGTTTAGATTCAAATCCAAGCTAAGCAAATGATTTAGATTCAAACACTTGGGGTATAAGTGATATAGCTTCAAATGCAGACTAATCAAACGAGTTAGCTTCAAATCCATGCGAAACACATGATTTAACTACAAATCAATGCGATGTAGAAGGTTTAGCTTCAAATCCATACGATACACAAGATTTAACTTCAAATCAATGCGATGTAGAAGGTTTAGCTTCAAGTCCAAGCGAAACAAATGATTGAGTTTCCAACACTTGGGATATAGGTGATATAGCTTCAACTGCAAGCGAAACAAATAAGTTACATTCAAATCCAAGCAAAACACATAATTTAGCTTCAAATCAATGCGATGTAGAAGGTTTAGCTTCAAATCCAAGCGAAACACATGATTTAGCTCCAAATACTTGCGATATAAGTGATATAGTTTCAAATGCAGGCGAAACGAACGAGTTAGCTTCAAATCCATACGAAACACATGATTCAGCTGCAAATCAATGCGATGTAGAAGGTTTTGCTTCAAATTCATGCCAAACACATGATTTAGCTTCAAATCCATGGGATGTAGAAGGTCTAGCTTCAAATCCATGCGAAACACATTATTTAGGTGCAAATCAGTGCGAAGTAGAAGGCTCAGGTTCAAAGCCATGCGATTCAAGTAGTTCATCTTCAAATACTTGTGAAAGACATGATTTAGCTTCAAATGCATGCGAAACAAACGAGTTATCTTCAAATCCACGCGAAACATATGATTTAGCTTCAAATCAATGCGATGTAGAAGGTTTAGCTTCAAATCCATGCGACACATATGACTCAGCTTCAAATACTTGGGATATAAGTGATCTAGCTTCAAATACAGGCGAAACGAACGAGTTAGCTTCAAATCCATGCCAAACACATGATTCAGCTGCAAATCAATGCGATGTAGAAGGTTTAGCTTCAAATCCAAACCAAACACATGATTTAGCTTCAAATCCATGGGATGTAGAAGGTTTATCTTCAAATCCATGCGAAATACATTATTTAGGTGTACATCAGTGCGAAGTAGAAGGCTCAGGTTCAAAGCCATGCGATTCAAATGGTTCATCTTCAAATAATTGTGAAAGACATGATTTAGCTTCAACTGCATGCGAAACAAACGAGTTACCTTCAAATCCACGAGAAACATATGATTTAGCTTCAAATCAATGCCATGTAGAAGGTTAGCTTCAAATCCAAGCGAAACACATGATTTAGCTTCAAATACTTGTGATATACATGATATAGCTTCAAATGCAGGCGGAAAAAACGAGTTAGCTTCAAGTCCATGCGAAACACATGATTTATATGCAAATCAATGCGACGTAGAACGCTTAGCTTCAAATCCATGCGGAACAATTGATTAAGCTTCAAATACTTGTGATATAAGTGATATAGATTCAACTGCAGACGTAACAAACGAGTTTGCTTCAAATCCATGCGAATCACACGAGTTAGCTTCAAATCCATACAAAACACATGATTTAGCTTCAAATCAAAACGAAGTAGAAGGCTTAGCTTCAAATTCATGCGAAACGAAAGATTTAGTTTCAAATCCATGCGAGACAAATGGTTTAGCTTCAAATACTTGTGATATACGTTATTTAGATTTAACTACATGGGCAACGAACCAGTTAGCTTCAAATCCATGCGAAACACACGACTTAGCTTCAAATCAATACGAAGTAGTAGGTTTAGATTCAAATCCATGCTAAGCAAATGATTTAGCTTCAAACACTTGGGGTATAAGTAATATAGCTTCAAATGCAGACTAATCAAACGAGTTAGCTTCAAATCCATGCGAAACACGTGATTTAGCTTCATATCAATTCGAAGTAGAAAGCTTAGCTTCAAATCCATGCGACACAACTGATTGAGCATCAAATACTTGCGATATAAATGATATAGCTTCAAATGCAGGCGACACAAACGAGTTAGCTTCATATCCATGCGATGTAGAAGGTTCAGCTTCAAATCCATGCGACACATATGATTTAGCTTCAAATACTTGCGATATAAGTGATATAGCTTCAAGAGCTGGAGGAACAAACGAGGTAGCTTCAATTCCATGTGAAGCAAATGATTTAGCTTCAAATCAATGCGAAGTAGAAGGCTTAGCTTCAAATCCATGCGAAACAAATGGTTTGGCTTAAAATACTTGTGATATACATGAATCAGCTTCAACTGCATGAGAAACAAACGAGTTAGATTCAAATCCAAGCGAAACACATGATTTAGCTTCATATCAATGCGTGGTTGAAGGCTTAGCTTCAACTCCATGCAAAATAAATGAGTAACTTTCAAATACTTGCGATGTAAAAGATATAGCTTCAAATGCTGGTCAAACAAACGATTTGCAAAGCACGTTATTTAGCTTCAAATTCATGCGAATCAAATGATTTATCTACAAATATTTGCGATATAAATGATATAGCTTCAAATCCATGCGAAACAAATGGTTTAGCTTCAAATACTTGTGATATACGTCATTTAGATTTAACTGCATGGGCAACGAACCAGTTAGCTTCAAATCCATGCGAAACACACGATTTAGCTTCAAATCAATACGAAGTAGAAGGCTTAGCTTCAAATTCATGCGAGACAAAAGATTTAGCTTCAAATACATGCGAAACAAATGGTTTAGCTTCAAATACTTGTGATATACGTTATTTAGATTTAACTGCATGGGCAATGAACTAGTTAGCTTCAAATCCATGCGAAACACACGATTTAGCTTCAAATCAATACGAAGTAGAAGGTTTAGCTTCAAATCCATGCTAAGCAAATGATTTAGCTTCAAACACTTGGGGTATAAGTGATATAGTTTCAAATGCAGACTAATCAAACGAGTTAGCTTCAAATCCATGCGAAACACACGACTTAGCTGCAAATCAATGCGATGTAGAAGGTTTAGCTTCAAATCCATGCGACACATATGATTTAGCTTCAAATACTTGCGATATAAGTGATATAGCTTCAAGAGCTGGAGGAACAAACGAGGTAGCTTCAATTCCATGTGAAACAAATGATTTAGCTTCAAATCAATGCGAAGTAGAAGGCTTAGCTTCAAATCCATGCGAAACAAATGGTTTGGCTTAAAATACTTGTGATATACATGAATCAGCTTCAACTGCATGAGAAACAAACGAGTTAGATTCAAATCCAAGCGAAACACATGATTTAGCTTCATATCAATGCGTGGTTGAAGGCTTAGCTTCAACTCCATGCAAAATAAATGAGTAACTTTCAAATACTTGCGATGTAAAAGATATAGCTTCAAATGCTGGTCAAACAAACGATTTGCAAAGCACGTTATTTAGCTTCAAATTCATGCGAATCAAATGATTTATCTACAAATATTTGCGATATAAATGATATAGCTTCAAATCCATGCGAAACAAATGGTTTAGCTTCAAATACTTGTGATATACGTTATTTAGATTTAACTGCATGGGCAACGAACCAGTTAGCTTCAAATCCATGCGAAACACACGATTTAGCTTCAAATCAATACGAAGTAGAACGCTTAGCTTCAAATTCATGCGAGACAAAAGATTTAGCTTCAAATACATGCGAAACAAATGGTTTAGCTTCAAATACTTGTGATATACGTTATTTAGATTTAACTGCATGGGCAATGAACTAGTTAGCTTCAAATCCATGCGAAACACACGATTTAGCTTCAAATCAATACGAAGTAGAAGGTTTAGCTTCAAATCCATGCTAAGCAAATGATTTAGCTTCAAACACTTGGGGTATAAGTGATATAGTTTCAAATGCAGACTAATCAAACGAGTTAGCTTCAAATCCATGCGGAACACACGACTTAGCTGCTAATCAATGCGATGTAGAAGGTTTAGCTTCAAATCCATGCGATACACAAGATTTAGCCTCAAATCAATGCGATGTAGAAGGTTCAGCTTCAAATCCATGCGACACATATGATTTAGCTTCAAATACTTGCGATATAAGTGATATAGCTTTAAAAGCTGGAGGAACAAACGAGGTAGCTTCAATTCAATGCAAAATAAATTATTTAGCTTCAAATCAATGCGAAGTAGAAGGCTTAGCTTCAAATCCATGCGAAACAGATGGTTTAGTTACAAATACTTGTGATATACATTATTTAGCTACAACTGCATGCTTAACAAACGAGTTAGCTTCAAATCCAAGCAAAACACATAATTTAGCTTCAAATCAATGCGATGTAGAAGGTTTAGCTTCAAGTCCATGCGAAACAAATGATTGAGCTTCCAACACTTGGGATATAGGTGATATAGATTCAACTGCATGCGAAACAAATGAGTTACATTCAAATCCAAGCAAAACACATAATTTAGTTTCAAATCAATGCGACGTAGAAGGCTTAAATACAAATCCATGCGAAACGAATGATTTAGCTTCAAATACTTGCGAATATAAGGGATACAGCTTCAAATGCATGCGAAACAATCGAGTTAGCTTCAAATCCATGCGGAACACATGATTTAGATGCAAATCAATGCGACGTAGATGGCTTTGCTTCAAATCCAGGCGGAACAAATGGATTAGCTTCAAATACTTGTGATATACATGATTTAGCTTCAGCTGCATTCGAAACAGACGAGTTAGCTTCTAATCCACGCGAAATACATTATTTAGCTTCAAAACAGTGCCAATTAGAAGGCTTAGCTTCAAATCCATGCGAAACGATTGATTTAGCTTCAAATACTTGCGATATAAATGATACAGCTTCAAATGCAGGCGAAACAAACGAGTTAGCTTCAAATCAATGCAAAAACCATGATTTAGCTTCAAATCAATGCGAAGTAAAAGGCTTTGCTTCAAATCCAGGCGGAACGAATGATTTAGCTTCAAATACTTGTGATGTACATGATTTAGCTTCAACTGCTTGCGAAACAAATGTGTTAGTTTCAAATCCATGCGAAACACATGATTTAGCTTGATAACAATATGAAGTAGAAGGCTTAGCTACAAATCCATGCGAATCAAATGGTTTAGCACCAAATACTTCGGATATACATGATTTAGCTTCAACTGCATGCGAAACAAACGAGTTAGCTGCAAAATCCATGCGATACACATGATCTAGTTTCAAATCAATGCGAAGTAGAAGGCTTAGCTTCAAATCAATGCGATGTAGAAGGTTTAGATTGAAATCTGTGGGAAACAAATGATTTAGCTTCAAATACTCTCTATAATAGTGATGTAGCTTCAAATGCAGGCGAAAGAAAAGGGTTAGCTTCAAATCAATGCGAAACACATGATTTAGCTTCAAATCAAGGCGAAGTAGCAGGATGGCTTCAAATCAGTGCGAAACAAATGATTTAGCATCAAGTACTTACCATATGAGTGATATAGCTTCAAATGCAGACGAAACAAACGAGTTAGCTTCAAATCTAAGCGAAACACATGAATTAGCTTCGAATCCTTGCGATGAAGAAGGTTTAGCTTCAAATCCACCCGAAACAAATGATTTAGCTTCAAATACTTGCGATATAAGTGACATAGCTTCAAATGCAGGCTAAACAAAAGAGTTAGTGTCAAATCCATGCGGAACACATGATTTAACTTCAAATCAATGCGAAGTAGAAGGCTTATATTCAAATCCATGCGATACAAATCGTTTAGCTTCAAATACTTGTAATATACATGATATAGCTTCAAATCAATGCGATGTAAAAGGTTTAGCTTCAAATCCGTGCGAAGCAAATGATTTTGGCATCAAATACTTCCGATGTAAGTGATATAGCTTCAATGCAGGCCAAACAGACGAGTTAGCTTCAAATCCATGAGAAACACATGATTCAGCTTCAAATCAATGCGAAGTAGAGGGCTTAGCTTCAAATCCATGCGAAACGAATGATTTAGCGTCAAATACTTGAGATATAAATGATATAGCTTCAAATACAAGCGACACAAACGAGTTTGCTTCAAATCCATGCGAAACAAATGCTTTAGCTTCAAATACTTGCGATATAAATGATATAGCTTCAAATACAGGAGAAACAAACGAGTTTGCTTCAAATCCATGCAAAACACACGATTTAGCTTCAATTCAATGCCAAGAAGAAGGCTTAGCTTCAAATCCATGCGAATCAATTGTTTAGCTGCAAATACTTGTGATATACATGATTTAGTTTCAACTGCATGCGAAACAAACGAGTTAGCTTCAAATCCATGCGAAACACATGATTTAGATGCAAATCAATGCGACGTAGAAGGCTTAAATACAAATCCATGCGAAACGAATGATTTAGCTTCAAATACTTGCGAATATAAGGGATACAGCTTCAAATGCATGCGAAACAATCGAGTTAGCTTCAAATCCATGCGAAACACATGATTTAGATGCAAATCAATGCGACGTAGACGGCTTTGCTTCAAATCCAGGCGGAACAAATGGATTAGCTTCAAATACTTGTGATATACATGATTTAGTTTCAACTGCATGCGAAACAACGAGTTACCTTCAAATCCACGCGAAACACATAATTTAGCTTCAAATCAATGCGAAGTAGCAGGTTTAGCTTCAATTCCATGCGAAACAAATGATTGAGCTTCCTACACTTGGGATATAGGTGATATAGCTTCAACTGCATGCGAAACAAATGAGTTACATTCAAATCCACGCGAAACACATGATTCAGCTGCAAATCAATGCGATGTAGAAGGCTTAGATTCAAATCCATGCAAAACACGTGATTTAGGATCCAATCAATGCGAAGTAGAAGCCTTAGCTTCAAATCCATGCGAAACAAATCGTTTAGCTTCAAATACTTGCGATATAAATGATACAGCGTCAAATACAGGAGAAACAAACGAGTTAGCTTCAAATCCATGCAAAACACACGATTTAGCTTCAATTCAATGCCAAGTAGAAGGCTTAGCTTCAAATCCATGCGAAACAAATAGTTTAGCTTCAAATACTTGCGATATAAATGATACAGCTTCAAATACAGGAGAAACAAACGGGTTAGCTTCAAATCCATGCAAAACACACGATTTAGCTTCAATTCAATGCCAAGTAGAAGGCTTAGCTTCAAATCCATGCGAAACAAATGGTTTAGCTTCAAATACTTGCGATATAAATGACACAGCTTCAAATACAGGAGAAACAAACGAGTTAGCTTCAAATCCATGCAAAATACACGATTTAGCTTCAATTCAATGCCAAGTAGAAGGCTTAGCTTCAAATCCATGCGAATCAATTGTTTAGCTGCAAATACTTGTGATATACATGATTTAGTTTCAACTGCATGCGAAACAAACGAGTTAGCTACAAATCTATGCGAAACACAATATTTAGCGTCAAATCAGTGCGAAGTAGAAGGCTTAGCTTCAAATTCATGCGAATCCATGCTTCAAATACTTGTGAAATGCATGATTTAGCTTCAACTGCATGCGAAACAACGAGTTACCTTCAAATCCACGCGAAACACATAATTTAGCTTCAAATCAATGCGAAGTAGCAGGTTTAACTTCAAATCCATGCGAAACACAATATTTAGCGTCAAATCAATGCGAAGTAGAAGGCAGAGCTTCAAATCCATGCGATACAAATGGTTTAGCTTCAAATACTTGTGATATACATGATTTAGCTTCAACTGCATTCGAAGCAAACGAGTTAGCTCCAAATCCACGCGAAACACATGATTTAACTTCAAATCAGTGCGAAGTAGAAGGCTTAGCTTCAAATCCATGCGAATCTAATGGTTCGGCTTCAAATACTTGTGAAATGCATGATTTAGCTTCAACTGCATGCGAAACAACGAGTTACCTTCAAATCCACGCGAAACACATGATTCAGATGCAAATCAATGCGATGTAGAAGGCTTAGATTCAAATCCATGCAAAACACGTGATTTAGGATCCAATCAATGCGAAGTAGAAGCCTTAGCTTCAAATCCATGCGAAACAAATCGTTTACCTTCAAATACTTGCGATATAAATGATATAGCTTCAAATACAGGAGAAACAAACGAGTTTGCTTCAAATCCATGCAAAACACACGATTTAGCTTCAATTCAATGCCAAGAAGAAGGCTTAGCTTCAAATCCATGCGAATCAATTGTTTAGCTGCAAATACTTGTGATATACATGATTTAGTTTCAACTGCATGCGAAACAAACGAGTTAGCTTCAAATCCATGCGAAACACAATATTTAGCGTCAAATCAATGCGAAGTAGATGGCAGAGCATCAAATCCATGCGAAAAAAATGGTTTAGCTTCAAATACTTACGATATAAATGATACAGCTTCAAATACAGGAGAAACAAACGAGTTACCTTCAAATCCATGCAAAATACACGATTTAGCTTCAATTCAATGCCAAGTAGAAGGCTTAGCTTCAAATCCTTGCGATATAAATGAAACAGCTTCAAATGCAGACAAAACAGACGAGTTAGCTTCACATCCGTGCGAAACACATGATTTAGCTTCAAATCCATGAGAAACACATGATTTAGCTTCAAATCAATGCGAAGTAGAGGGCTTAGCTTCAAATCCATGCGAAACGAATGATTTAGCGTCAAATACTTGCGATATAAATGATATAGCTTCAAATACAAGCGACACAAACGAGTTTGCTTCAAATCCATGCGAAACAAATGCTTTATCTTCAAATACTTGCGATATAAATGATATAGCTTCAAATGCAGGCGAAACAAACGAGTTAGCTTCAAATCAATGCGAAACACATGATTTAGCTTCAAATCAATGCGATGTAAAAGGTTTAGCTTCATATCTGTGCGAAACAAATGATTTAGCTTCAAATACTTGCGATATAAGTGATATAACTTCATATGCAGGCGAAACGAACGAGTTAGCTTCAAATCCATGCGAATCACATGATTTAGCTTCAAATACTTGCGAATATAAGGGATACAGCTTCAAATGCACGCGAAACAAACGAGTTAGCAGCAAAATCCATGCGATACACATGATTTAGTTTCAAATCAATGCGAAGTAGAAGGCTTAGCTTCAAATCAATGCGATGTAGAAGGTTTAGATTGAAATCTGTGGGAAACAAATGATTTAGCTTCAAATACTCTCTATAATAGTGATGTAGCTTCAAATGCAGGCGAAAGAAAAGGGTTAGCTTCAAATCCATGCGAAACGAATGATTTAGCTTCAAATACTTGCGAATATAAGGGATACAGCTTCAAATGCATGCGAAACAAACGAGTTAGCTTCAAATCCATGCGAAACACATGATTCAGATGCAAATCAATGCGACGTAGAAGGCTTAGCTCCAAATCCATGCGAAACGAATGATTTAGTTTCAAATACTTGCGAATATAAGGGATACTGCTTCAAATGCATGCGAAACAAACGAGAAAGCTTAAAATACTTGCGATATAAATGAAACAGCTTCAAATGCAGACAAAAAGAATCGAGTTGATTCAAATCCATGCGAAACACATGATTCAGATGCAAATCAATGCGACGTAGAAGGCTTAGATCCAAATCCATGCGAAACGAATGATTTAGTTTCAAATACTTGCGAATATTAGGGATACTGCAACAAATGCATGCGAAACAAACGAAAAAGCTTAAAATACTTGCGATATAAATGAAACAGCTTCAAATGCAGACAAAAAAAAACGAGTTGATTCAAATCCATGCGAAACACATGATTTAGATGCAAATCAATGCGACGTAGAAGGCTTAAATCCAAATCCATGCGAAACGAATGATTTAGCTTCAAATACTTGCGAATATAAGGGATACAGCTTCAAATGCATGCGAAACAAACGAGTTAGCTTCAAATCCATGCGAAACGCATGATTTAGATGCAAATCAATGCGACGTAGAAGCCTTATATTCAAATCCATGCGATACAAATCGTTTAGCTTCAAATACTTGTGATATACATGATTTAGCTTCAGCTGCATTCGAAACAGACGAATTAGCTTCTAATCCACGCGAAATACATTATTTAGCTTGAAAACAGTGCGAATTAGAAGGCTTAGCTTCAAATCCATGCGAAACGAATGATTTAGCTTCAAATGCATGCGAAACAAACGAGTTAGCTTCAAATCCATGCGAAACACATGATTTATATGCAAATCAATGCGACGTAGAACGCTTAGCTTCAAATCCATGCGGAACAATTGATTAAGCTTCAAATACTTGTGATATAAGTGATATAAATTCAACTGCAGACGTAACAAACGAGTTTGCTTCAAATCCATGCGAATCACACGAGTTAGCTTCAAATCCATACGAAACACATGATTTAGCTTCAAATCAAAACGAAGTAGAAGGCTTAGCTTCAAATTCATGCGAAACACACGACTTAGCTTCAAATCAATACGAAGTAGTAGGTTTAGATTCAAATCCATGCTAAGCAAATGATTTAGCTTCAAACACTTGGGGTATAAGTAATATAGCTTCAAATGCAGACTAATCAAACGAGTTAGCTTCAAATCCATGCGAAACACATAATTTAGCTTCAAATCAATGCGAGGTAGAATGTTTAGCTTCAAATCCGTGCGAAACAAGTGCTTTAGCTACAATTACGTGTGATATACATTATTTAGCGACAACTGCATGCGAAACACACTGGATAGATTCAAATCCATGCGAAACACATGATTTAGCTTCAAAACAATGCGATGTAGAAGGATTAGCTTCAAATCCATGTGAATCAAATGATTTAGCTTCAAATACTTGTGATATACGTTATTTAGATTTAACTGCATGGGCAACGAACCAGTTAGCTACAAATCCATGCGAAACTCACGATTTAGCTTCAAATCAATACGAAGTAGAAGGTTTAGCTTCAAATTCATGCGAAAGACATGATTATGCTTCAAATCAGTGCGTTCTAGGAGGCTTAGCATTAAAACCCATGCGAAACAAACGAGTTAGCTTCAAATCCATGCGATACAAATGGTTTAGCTTCAAATACTTGTGATATACGTTATTTAGATTTAACTGCATGGGCAACGAACCAGTTAGCATCAAATCCATGCGAAACACACGATTTAGCTTCAAATCAATACGAAGTAGAAGGTTTAGATTCAAATCCAAGCTAAGCAAATGATTTAGATTCAAACACTTGGGGTATAAGTGATATAGCTTCAAATGCAGACTAATCAAACGAGTTAGCTTCAAATCCATGCGAAACACATGATTTAACTACAAATCAATGCGATGTAGAAGGTTTAGCTTCAAATCCATACGATACACAAGATTTAACTTCAAATCAATGCGATGTAGAAGGTTTAGCTTCAAATCCATGCGAAACACATTATTTAGGTGCAAATCAGTGCGAAGTAGATGGCTCAGGTTCAAAGCCATGCGATTCAAGTAGTTCATCTTCAAATACTTGTGATAGACATGATTTAGCTTCAAATGCATGCGAAACAAACGAGTTAACTTCAAATCCACGCGAAACACATGATTCAGCTGCAAATCAATGCGATGTAGAAGGTTTAGCTTCAAATCCAAACCAAACACATGATTTAGCTTCAAATCCATGGGATGTAGAAGGTTTATCTTCAAATCCATGCGAAACACATTATTTAGGTGTACATCAGGGCGAAGTAGAAGGCTCAGGTTCAAAGCCATGCGATCCAAATGGTTCATCTTCAAATAATTGTGAAAGACATGATTTAGCTTCAACTGCATGCGAAACAAACGAGTTACCTTCAAATCCACGAGAAACATATGATTTAGCTTCAAATCAATGCCATGTAGAAGGTTAGCTTCAAATCCAAGCGAAACACATGATTTAGCTTCAAATACTTGTGATATACATGATATAGCTTCAAATGCAGGCGGAAAAAACGAGTTAGCTTCAAGTCCATGCGCAGTAGAAGGCTTAGCTTCAAATCCATGCAAAACAAATGGTTTAGTTACAAATACTTGTGATATACATTACTTAGCTACAACTGCATGCGAAACAAACGAGTTAGCTTCAAATCCATGCGAAACACATGATTTAGCTTCAAATCAATGCGATGAAGAAGGTTTAGCTTCAAGTCCATGCGATACACATGATTTAGCTTCAAATCAATGCGATGTAGTAGGTTCAGCTTCAAATCCATGCGACACATATGATTTAGCTTCAAATACTTGCGATATAAATGAAGTAGGTTCAAAAGCAAGAAAAAAAACGAGTTAGCTTCAAATCCATGCGAAACACGTGATTTAGCTTCATATCAATTCGAAGTAGAAAGCTTAGCTTCAAATCCATGCGACACAACTGATTGAGCATCAAATACTTGCGATATAAATGATATAGCTTCAAATGCAGGCGACACAAACGAGTTAGCTACATATCCATGCGATGTAGAAGGTTCAGCTTCAAATCCATGCGACACATATGATTTAGCTTCAAATACTTGCGATATAAGTGATATAGCTTCAAGAGCTGGAGGAACAAACGAGGTAGCTTCAATTCCATGTGAAACAAATGATTTAGCTTCAAATCAATGCGAAGTAGAAGGCTTAGCTTCAAATCCATGCGAAACAGATGGTTTAGTTACAAATACTTGTGATATACATTATTTAGCTACAACTGCATGCTTAACAAACGAGTCAGCTTCAAATCCAAGCAAAACACATAATTTAGCTTCAAATCAATGCGATGTAGAAGGTTTAGCTTCAAGTCCATGCGAAACAAATGATTGAGCTTCCAACACTTGGGATATAGGTGATATAGATTCAACTGCATGCGAAACAAATGAGTTACATTCAAATCCAAGCAAAACACATAATTTAGTTTCAAATCAATGCGATGTAGAACGTTTAGCTTCAAATCCAAGCGAAACACATGATTTAGCTCCAAATACTTGCGATATAAGTGATATAGCTTCAAAAGCTGGAGGAACTAACGAGGTAGGTTCAATTCCATGTGAAACAAATGATGTAGCTTCAAATCAATGCGAAGTAGAAGGTTTAGCTTCAAATCCATGCGAAACAAGTGGTTTAGCTGCAATTACTTGTGATATACATTATTTAGCTACAACTGCATGCGAAACAAACGAGATAGCTTCAAATCCATGCGAAACACATGATTCAGCTTCAAATCAATGCGATGTAGAAGGTTTAGCTTCAAATCCATGCGAAACACATGATTCAGATGCACATCAATGCGACGTAGAAGGCTTAAATCCAAATCCATGCGAAACGAATGATTTAGCTTAAAATACTTGCGAATATAAGGGATACAGCTTCAAATGCATGCGAAACAAACGAGTTAGCTTCAAATCCATGCGAAACGCATGATTTAGATGCAAATCAATGCGACGTAGAAGGCTTATATTCAAATCCATGCGATACAAATCGTTTAGCTTCAAATACATGTGATAGACATGATTTAGCTTCAGCTGCATTCGAAACAGACGAATTAGCTTCTAATCCACGCGAAATACATTATTTAGCTTGAAAACAGTGCGAATTAGAAGGCTTAGCTTCAAATCCATGCGAAACGAATGATTTAGCTTCAAATACTTGCGATATAAATGATACAGCTTCAAATGCATGCGAAACAAACGAGTTAGCTTCAAATCCATGCGAAACACATGATTTATATGCAAATCAATGCGACGTAGAAGCGTTAGCTTCAAATCCATGCGGAACAATGGATTAAGCTTCAAATACTTGTGATATAAGTGATATAGATTCAACTGCAGACGTAACAAACGAGTTTGCTTCAAATCCATGCGAAACACATAATTTAGCTTCAAATCAATGCGAGGTAGAAGGTTTAGCTACAAATCCATGCGATACACGAGACTTAGCTTCAAATCAATGCGATGTAGAAGGTTGAGCTTCAAATCCATGCGACTCACATGGTTTAGTTTCAACTACTTGCGACATAAGTGATATAACTTCAAAAGCAGGAGGAACAAACGAGGTAGCTTCAATTCCATGCGAAACAAATGATTTAGCTTCAAATCAATGCGAAGTAGAAGGTTTAGCTTCAAATCCGTGCGAAACAAGTGCTTTAGCTACAATTACGTGTGATATACATTATTTAGCGACAACTGCATGCGAAACACACTGGATAGATTCAAATCCATGCGAAACACATGATTTAGCTTCAAAACAATTCGATGTAGAAGGATTAGCTTCAAATCCATGCGAAACAAATGGTTTAGCTTCAAATACTTGTGATATACGTTATTTAGATTTAACTGCATGGGCAACGAACCAGTTAGCTTCAAATCCATGCGAAACTCACGATTTAGCTTCAAATCAATACGAAGTAGAAAGTTTAGCTTCAAATTCATGCGAAAGACATGATTCTGCTTCAAATCAGTGCGTTCTAGGAGGCTTAGCATTAAAACCCATGCGAAGCAAACGAGTTAGCTTCAAATCCATGCGATACAAATGGTTTAGCATCAAATACTTGTGATATACGTTATTTAGATTTAACTGCATGGGCAACGAACCAGTTAGCTTCAAATCCATGCGAAACACACGATTTAGCTTCAAATCAATACGAAGTAGAAGGTTTAGATTCAAATCCAAGCTAAGCAAATGATTTAGATTCAAACACTTGGGGTATAAGTGATATAGCTTCAAATGCAGACTAATCAAACGAGTTAGCTTCAAATCCATGCGAAACACATGATTTAACTACAAATCAATGCGATGTAGAAGGTTTAGCTTCAAATCCATACGATACACAAGATTTAACTTCAAATCAATGCGATGTAGAAGGTTTAGCTTCAAGTCCAAGCGAAACAAATGATTGAGTTTCCAACACTTGGGATATAGGTGATATAGCTTCAACTGCAAGCGAAACAAATAAGTTACATTCAAATCCAAGCAAAACACATAATTTAGCTTCAAATCAATGCGATGTAGAAGGTTTAGCTTCAAATCCAAGCGAAACACATGATTTAGCTCCAAATACTTGCGATATAAGTGATATAGTTTCAAATGCAGGCGAAACGAACGAGTTAGCTTCAAATCCATACGAAACACATGATTCAGCTGCAAATCAATGCGATGTAGAAGGTTTTGCTTCAAATTCATGCCAAACACATGATTTAGCTTCAAATCCATGGGATGTAGAAGGTCTAGCTTCAAATCCATGCGAAACACATTATTTAGGTGCAAATCAGTGCGAAGTAGAAGGCTCAGGTTCAAAGCCATGCGATTCAAGTAGTTCATCTTCAAATACTTGTGAAAGACATGATTTAGCTTCAAATGCATGCGAAACAAACGAGTTATCTTCAAATCCACGCGAAACATATGATTTAGCTTCAAATCAATGCGATGTAGAAGGTTTAGCTTCAAATCCATGCGACACATATGACTCAGCTTCAAATACTTGGGATATAAGTGATCTAGCTTCAAATACAGGCGAAACGAACGAGTTAGCTTCAAATCCATGCCAAACACATGATTCAGCTGCAAATCAATGCGATGTAGAAGGTTTAGCTTCAAATCCAAACCAAACACATGATTTAGCTTCAAATCCATGGGATGTAGAAGGTTTATCTTCAAATCCATGCGAAATACATTATTTAGGTGTACATCAGTGCGAAGTAGAAGGCTCAGGTTCAAAGCCATGCGATTCAAATGGTTCATCTTCAAATAATTGTGAAAGACATGATTTAGCTTCAACTGCATGCGAAACAAACGAGTTACCTTCAAATCCACGAGAAACATATGATTTAGCTTCAAATCAATGCCATGTAGAAGGTTAGCTTCAAATCCAAGCGAAACACATGATTTAGCTTCAAATACTTGTGATATACATGATATAGCTTCAAATGCAGGCGGAAAAAACGAGTTAGCTTCAAGTCCATGCGCAGTAGAAGGCTTAGCTTCAAATCCATGGGAAACAAATGGTTTAGTTACAAATACTTGTGATATACATTACTTAGCTACAACTGCATGCGAAACAAACGAGTTAGCTTCGTATCCATGCGATGTAGAAGGTTCAGCTTCAAATCCATGCGACACATATGATTTAGCTTCAAATACTTGCGATATAAGTGATATAGCTTCAAGAGCTGGAGGAACAAACGAGGTAGCTTCAATTCCATGTGAAACAAATGATTTAGCTTCAAATCAATGCGAAGTAGAAGGCTTAGCTTCAAATCCATGCGAAACAAATGGTTTGGCTTAAAATACTTGTGATATACATGAATCAGCTTCAACTGCATGAGAAACAAACGAGTTAGATTCAAATCCAAGCGAAACACATGATTTAGCTTCATATCAATGCGTGGTTGAAGGCTTAGCTTCAACTCCATGCAAAATAAATGAGTAACTTTCAAATACTTGCGATGTAAAAGATATAGCTTCAAATGCTGGTCAAACAAACGATTTGCAAAGCACGTTATTTAGCTTCAAATTCATGCGAATCAAATGATTTATCTACAAATATTTGCGATATAAATGATATAGCTTTAAATACAGGCGAAACATACGAGATAGCTTCAAATCCATGCGACACACGATTTAGCGTCAAATCAATGCGAAGTAGAAGACTTAGCTTCAAATCCATGCAAAACACATGATTAAGCTTCAAATCCATGGGCAACACATAATTTAGGTTCATTGTCATGGTAAACACATGACTTAGCTTCACATACATGCGAAACATATGGTTTAGCTTCAAATACTTGCGATATACATTATTAAGCTACAACTGCATGCGAAACGAACGAGTTAGATTCAAATCCATGCGAAACACATGATTTAGCTTCAAATCAATGCGATGTAGAAGGTTTAGCTTCAAATCCTTACGATACCCAAGATTTAACTTCAAATCAATGCGATGTAGAAGTTTCAGCTTCAAATCCATGCGACACATATGATTTAGCTTCGAATACTTGCGATATAAATGAAGTAGGTTCAAAAGCAGGAAAAAAAACGAGTTAGCTTCAAATCCATGCGAAACACATGATTTATCTTCAAATCAATGCGATGTAAAAGGTTTAGCTTCAAATCTGCGCGAAACAAATGATTTAGCTTCAAATACTTGCGATATAAGGGATATAGCTTCAGATGCAGACGAAACGAACGAGTTAGCTTCAAATCCATACGAAACACATGAGTTAGCTTCAAATCAATACGAAGTAGAAGGCTTAGTTTCAAATTCATGCGAAACGAAAGATTTAGCTTCTAATCCATGCGAAACAAATGGTTTAGCTTCAAATACTTGTGATATACGTTATTTAGATTTAACTGCATGGGCAACGAACCAGTTAGCTTCAAATCCATGCGAAACACACGATTTAGCTTCAAATCAATACGAAGTAGAAGGCTTAGCTTCAAATTCATGCGAGACAAAAGATTTAGCTTCAAATACATGCGAAACAAATGGTTTAGCTTCAAATACTTGTGATATACGTTATTTAGATTTAACTGCATGGGCAATGAACTAGTTAGCTTCAAATCCATGCGAAACACACGATTTAGCTTCAAATCAATACGAAGTAGAAGGTTTAGCTTCAAATCCATGCTAAGCAAATGATTTAGCTTCAAACACTTGGGGTATAAGTGATATAGTTTCAAATGCAGACTAATCAAACGAGTTAGCTTGATATCCATGCGAAACACACGACTTAGCTGCAAATCAATGAGATGTAGAAGGTTTAGCTTCAAATCCATGCGATACACAAGATTTAGCCTCAAATCAATGCGATGTAGAAGGTTCAGCTTCAAATCCATGCGACACATATGATTTAGCTTCAAATACTTGCGATATAAGTGATATAGCTTCAAAAGCTGGAGGAACAAACGAGGTAGCTTCAATTCAATGCAAAATAAATTATTTAGCTTCAAATCAATGCGATGTAGAAGGTTTAGCTTCAAGTCCATGCGAAACAAGTGGTTTAGCTGCAATTACTTGTGATATGCATTATTTAGCTACAACTGCATGCGAAACAAACGAGATAGCTTCAAATCCATGCGAAACACATGATTCAGCTTCAAATCAATGCGATGTAGAAGGTTTAGCTTCAAATCCATGCGAAACACATGATTCAGATGCAAATCAATGCGACGTAGAAGGCTTAGCTCCAAATCCATGCGAAACGAATGATTTAGTTTCAAATACTTGCGAATATAAGGGATACTGCTTCAAATGCATGCGAAACAAACGAGAAAGCTTAAAATACTTGCGATATAAATGAAACAGCTTCAAATGCAGACAAAAAGAAACGAGTTGATTCAAATCCATGCGAAACACATGATTCAGATGCAAATCAATGCGACGTAGAAGGCTTAGCTCCAAATCCATGCGAAACGAATGATTTAGTTTCAAATACTTGCGAATATAAGGGATACTGCTTCAAATGCATGCGAAACAAACGAGAAAGCTTAAAATACTTGCGATATAAATGAAACAGCTTCAAATGCAGACAAAAAAAACGAGTTGATTCAAATCCATGCGAAACACATGATTTAGATGCAAATCAATGCGACGTAGAAGGCTTAAATCCAAATCCATGCCAAAACGAATGATTTAGCTTAAAATACTTGCGAATATAAGGGATACAGCTTCAAATGCATGCGAAACAAACGAGTTAGCTTCAAATCCATGCGAAACGCATGATTTAGATGCAAATCAATGCGACGTAGAAGGCTTATATTCAAATCCATGCGATACAAATCGTTTAGCTTCAAATACTTGTGATATACATGATTTAGCTTCAGCTGCATTCGAAACAGACGAATTAGCTTCTAATCCACGCGAAATACATTATTTAGCTTTAAAACAGTGCGAATTAGAAGGCTTAGCTTCAAGTCCATGCGAAACGAATGATTTAGCTTCAAATACTTGCGATATAAGTGATATAGTTTCAAATGCAGGCGAAACGAACGAGTTAGCTGCAAATCGATGCGAAACACATGATTCAGCTGCAAATCAATGCGATGTAGAAGGTTTAGCTTCAAATCCATGCCAAACACATGATTTAGCTTCAAATCCATGGGATGTAGAAGGTTTAGCTTCAAATCCATGCGAAACACATTATTTAGGTGCAAAACAGTGCGAAGTAGAAGGCTCAGGTTCAAAGCCATGCGATTCAAATGGTTCATCTTCAAATACTTGTGAAAGACATGATTTAGCTTCAACTGCATGCGAAACAAACGAGTTACCTTCAAATCCATGTGAAACACATGATTTAGCTTCAAATCAATGCGATGTAGAAGGTTAGCTTCAAATCCAAGCGAAACACATGATTTAGCTTCAAATACTTGTGATATACATGATATAGCTTCAAATGCAGGCGGAAAAAACGAGTTAGCTTCAAGTCCATGCGCAGTAGAAGGCTTAGCTTCAAATACATGCAAAACACGTGATTTAGGATCCAATCAATGCGAAGTAGAAGGCTTACCTTCAACTCCATGCGGAACAAATGGTTATGCTTCAAATACTTGTGATATAAGTGATATATATTCAACTTCAGGCGAAACAAACGAGATAGCTTCGAATCCATGCAAAACACATGATTTAGCATCAAATCAATGCGACGTAGAAGGCTTAAATCCAAATCCATGCGAAACGAATGATTTAGCTTCAAATACTTGCGATATAAATGATACAGCTTCAAATGCATGCGAAACAAACGAGTTAGCTTCAAATCCATGCGAAACACATGATTTATATGCAAATCAATGCGACGTAGAACGCTTAGCTTCAAATCCATGCGGAACAATGGATTAAGCTTCAAATACTTGTGATATAAGTGATATAGATTCAACTGCAGACGTAACAAACGAGTTTGCTTCAAATCCATGCGAAACATATGATTTAGCTTCAAATACTTGCGATATAAGTGATATAGCTTCAAAAGCAGACGAATCAAACGAGTTAGCTTCAAAAGCCATGCGATATACATGATTTAGCTTCAAATAAATGCGAAACTCATGATTTAGCTTCAAATCAATGCGAACTAGATGTCTTAGCTTCAAATCCATGCGAAACAAATGATTTAGCTTCAAAGCAATGCGAAGTAGAAGGCGTATCTTCAAATCCATGCGACACAACTGATTGAGCATCAAATACTTGCGATATAAATGATATAGCTTCAAATGCAGGCGACACAAACGAGTTAGCTTCAAATCCATGCGAAACACATGATTTAGATGCAAATCAATGCGAATTAGAAGGTTTAGCTTCAAATCCGTGCGAAACAAATGATTTACATTCAAATACTTGCGATATAAGTGATATAGCTTCAAATGCAGGAGAGGCAAATGAGTTAGCTTCAAATCCATGCGAAACACATGATTTAGCTTCAAATTAATGCGAAGTAGAAGGCTTATATTCAAATCCATGCGATACAAATCGTTTAGCTTCAAATACTTGTGATATACATGATTTAGCTTCAGCTGCATTCGAAACAGACGAATTAGCTTCTAATCCACGCGAAATACATTATTTAGCTTTAAAACAGTGCGAATTAGAAGGCTTAGCTTCAAGTCCATGCGAAACGAATGATTTAGCTTCAAATACTTGCGATATAAATGATACAGCTTCAAATGCATGCGAAACAAACGAGTTAGCTTCAAATCCATGCGAAACAAGTGGTTTAGCTGCAATTACTTGTGATATACATTATTTAGCTACAACTGCATGCGAAACAAACGAGATAGCTTCAAATCCGTGCGAAACACATGATTCAGCTTCAAATCAATGCGAAGTAGAAGGCTTAGCTTCAAATCAATGCGATACATAAGATTTAGATTCAAATCATTGCAATGTAGAAGGTTTTGCTTCAAATCCATGCGACACAAATGATTTAGCTTCATATGCAGGCGAAACGAACGAGTTAGCTTCAAATCCATACGAAACACATGATTTAGCTTCAAATCAAAACGAAGTAGAAGGCTTAGCTTCAAATTCATGCGAAACGAAAGATTTAGTTTCAAATCCATGCGAGACAAATGGTTTAGCTTCAAATACTTGTGATATACGTTATTTAGATTTAACTACATGGGCAACGAACCAGTTAGCTTCAAATCCATGCGAGACACACGACTTAGCTTCAAATCAATGCGAGGTAGAAGGTTTAGCTACAAATCCATGCGATACACGAGACTTAGCTTCAAATCAATGCGATGTAGAAGGTTGAGCTTCAAATCCATGCGACTCACATGATTTAGTTTCAACTACTTGCGACATAAGTGATATAACTTCAAAAGCAGGAGGAACAAACGAGGTAGCTTCAATTCCATGCGAAACAAATGATTTAGCTTCAAATCAATGCGAAGTAGAAGGTTTAGCTTCAAATCCGTGCGAAACAAGTGCTTTAGCTACAATTACGTGTGATATACATTATTTAGCGACAACTGCATGCGAAACACACTGGATAGATTCAAATCCATGCGAAACACATGATTTAGCTTCAAAACAATTCGATGTAGAAGGATTAGCTTCAAATCCATGCGAAACAAATGGTTTAGCTTCAAATACTTGTGATATACGTTATTTAGATTTAACTGCATGGGCAACGAACCAGTTAGCTTCAAATCCATGCGAAACTCACGATTTAGCTTCAAATCAATACGAAGTAGAAGGTTTAGCTTCAAATTCATGCGAAAGACATGATTCTGCTTCAAATCAGTGCGTTCTAGGAGGCTTAGCATTAAAACCCATGCGAAGCAAACGAGTTAGCTTCAAATCCATGCGATACAAATGGTTTAGCATCAAATACTTGTGATATACGTTATTTAGATTTAACTGCATGGGCAACGAACCAGTTAGCTTCAAATCCATGCGAAACACACGATTTAGCTTCAAATCAATACGAAGTAGAAGGTTTAGATTCAAATCCAAGCTAAGCAAATGATTTAGATTCAAACACTTGGGGTATAAGTGATATAGCTTCAAATGCAGACTAATCAAACGAGTTAGCTTCAAATCCATGCGAAACACATGATTTAACTACAAATCAATGCGATGTAGAAGGTTTAGCTTCAAATCCATACGATACACAAGATTTAACTTCAAATCAATGCGATGTAGAAGGTTTAGCTTCAAGTCCAAGCGAAACAAATGATTGAGTTTCCAACACTTGGGATATAGGTGATATAGCTTCAACTGCAAGCGAAACAAATAAGTTACATTCAAATCCAAGCAAAACACATAATTTAGCTTCAAATCAATGCGATGTAGAAGGTTTAGCTTCAAATCCAAGCGAAACACATGATTTAGCTCCAAATACTTGCGATATAAGTGATATAGTTTCAAATGCAGGCGAAACGAACGAGTTAGCTTCAAATCCATACGAAACACATGATTCAGCTGCAAATCAATGCGATGTAGAAGGTTTAGCTTCAAATCCATGCCAAACACATGATTTAGCTTCAAATCCATGGGATGTAGAAGGTCTAGCTTCAAATCCATGCGAAACACATTATTTAGGTGCAAATCAGTGCGAAGTAGAAGGCTCAGGTTCAAAGCCATGCGATTCAAGTAGTTCATCTTCAAATACTTGTGAAAGACATGATTTAGCTTCAAATGCATGCGAAACAAACGAGTTATCTTCAAATCCACGCGAAACATATGATTTAGCTTCAAATCAATGCGATGTAGAAGGTTTAGCTTCAAATCCATGCGACACATATGACTCAGCTTCAAATACTTGGGATATAAGTGATCTAGCTTCAAATACAGGCGAAACGAACGAGTTAGCTTCAAATCCATGCCAAACACATGATTCAGCTGCAAATCAATGCGATGTAGAAGGTTTAGCTTCAAATCCAAACCAAACACATGATTTAGCTTCAAATCCATGGGATGTAGAAGGTTTATCTTCAAATCCATGCGAAATACATTATTTAGGTGTACATCAGTGCGAAGTAGAAGGCTCAGGTTCAAAGCCATGCGATTCAA
Source organism: Megalopta genalis (assembly GCF_051020955.1). Lineage (NCBI taxonomy): Eukaryota > Metazoa > Arthropoda > Insecta > Hymenoptera > Halictidae > Megalopta > Megalopta genalis. The sequence continues at coordinate 30,571 of NW_027476427.1, read as the reverse complement.
ATGGTTCATCTTCAAATAATTGTGAAAGACATGATTTAGCTTCAACTGCATGCGAAACAAACGAGTTACCTTCAAATCCACGAGAAACATATGATTTAGCTTCAAATCAATGCCATGTAGAAGGTTAGCTTCAAATCCAAGCGAAACACATGATTTAGCTTCAAATACTTGTGATATACATGATATAGCTTCAAATGCAGGCGGAAAAAACGAGTTAGCTTCAAGTCCATGCGCAGTAGAAGGCTTAGCTTCAAATCCATGGGAAACAAATGGTTTAGTTACAAATACTTGTGATATACATTACTTAGCTACAACTGCATGCGAAACAAACGAGTTAGCTTCGTATCCATGCGATGTAGAAGGTTCAGCTTCAAATCCATGCGACACATATGATTTAGCTTCAAATACTTGCGATATAAGTGATATAGCTTCAAGAGCTGGAGGAACAAACGAGGTAGCTTCAATTCCATGTGAAACAAATGATTTAGCTTCAAATCAATGCGAAGTAGAAGGCTTAGCTTCAAATCCATGCGAAACAAATGGTTTGGCTTAAAATACTTGTGATATACATGAATCAGCTTCAACTGCATGAGAAACAAACGAGTTAGATTCAAATCCAAGCGAAACACATGATTTAGCTTCATATCAATGCGTGGTTGAAGGCTTAGCTTCAACTCCATGCAAAATAAATGAGTAACTTTCAAATACTTGCGATGTAAAAGATATAGCTTCAAATGCTGGTCAAACAAACGATTTGCAAAGCACGTTATTTAGCTTCAAATTCATGCGAATCAAATGATTTATCTACAAATATTTGCGATATAAATGATATAGCTTTAAATACAGGCGAAACATACGAGATAGCTTCAAATCCATGCGACACACGATTTAGCGTCAAATCAATGCGAAGTAGAAGACTTAGCTTCAAATCCATGCAAAACACATGATTAAGCTTCAAATCCATGGGCAACACATAATTTAGGTTCATTGTCATGGTAAACACATGACTTAGCTTCACATACATGCGAAACATATGGTTTAGCTTCAAATACTTGCGATATACATTATTAAGCTACAACTGCATGCGAAACGAACGAGTTAGATTCAAATCCATGCGAAACACATGATTTAGCTTCAAATCAATGCGATGTAGAAGGTTTAGCTTCAAATCCTTACGATACCCAAGATTTAACTTCAAATCAATGCGATGTAGAAGGTTCAGCTTCAAATCCATGCGACACATATGATTTAGCTTCGAATACTTGCGATATAAATGAAGTAGGTTCAAAAGCAGGAAAAAAAACGAGTTAGCTTCAAATCCATGCGAAACACATGATTTATCTTCAAATCAATGCGATGTAAAAGGTTTAGCTTCAAATCTGCGCGAAACAAATGATTTAGCTTCAAATACTTGCGATATAAGGGATATAGCTTCAGATGCAGACGAAACGAACGAGTTAGCTTCAAATCCATACGAAACACATGAGTTAGCTTCAAATCAATACGAAGTAGAAGGCTTAGTTTCAAATTCATGCGAAACGAAAGATTTAGCTTCTAATCCATGCGAAACAAATGGTTTAGCTTCAAATACTTGTGATATACGTTATTTAGATTTAACTGCATGGGCAACGAACCAGTTAGCTTCAAATCCATGCGAAACACACGATTTAGCTTCAAATCAATACGAAGTAGAAGGTTTAGTTTCAAATCCAAGCTAAGCAAATGATTTAGATTCAAACACTTGGGGTATAAGTGATATAGCTTCAAATGCAGACTAATCAAACGAGTTAGCTTCAAATCCATGCGAAACACATGATTTAACTACAAATCAATGCGATGTAGAAGGTTTAGCTTCAAATCCATACGATACACAAGATTTAACTTCAAATCAATGCGATGTAGAAGGTTTAGCTTCAAGTCCAAGCGAAACAAATGATTGAGTTTCCAACACTTGGGATATAGGTGATATAGCTTCAACTGCAAGCGAAACAAATAAGTTACATTCAAATCCAAGCAAAACACATAATTTAGCTTCAAATCAATGCGATGTAGAAGGTTTAGCTTCAAATCCAAGCGAAACACATGATTTAGCTCCAAATACTTGCGATATAAGTGATATAGTTTCAAATGCAGGCGAAACGAACGAGTTAGCTTCAAATCCATACGAAACACATGATTCAGCTGCAAATCAATGCGATGTAGAAGGTTTAGCTTCAAATCCATGCCAAACACATGATTTAGCTTCAAATCCATGGGATGTAGAAGGTCTAGCTTCAAATCCATGCGAAACACATTATTTAGGTGCAAATCAGTGCGAAGTAGAAGGCTCAGGTTCAAAGCCATGCGATTCAAGTAGTTCATCTTCAAATACTTGTGAAAGACATGATTTAGCTTCAAATGCATGCGAAACAAACGAGTTATCTTCAAATCCACGCGAAACATATGATTTAGCTTCAAATCAATGCGATGTAGAAGGTTTAGCTTCAAATCCATGCGACACATATGACTCAGCTTCAAATACTTGGGATATAAGTGATCTAGCTTCAAATACAGGCGAAACGAACGAGTTAGCTTCAAATCCATGCCAAACACATGATTCAGCTGCAAATCAATGCGATGTAGAAGGTTTAGCTTCAAATCCAAACCAAACACATGATTTAGCTTCAAATCCATGGGATGTAGAAGGTTTATCTTCAAATCCATGCGAAATACATTATTTAGGTGTACATCAGTGCGAAGTAGAAGGCTCAGGTTCAAAGCCATGCGATTCAAATGGTTCATCTTCAAATAATTGTGAAAGACATGATTTAGCTTCAACTGCATGCGAAACAAACGAGTTACCTTCAAATCCACGAGAAACATATGATTTAGCTTCAAATCAATGCCATGTAGAAGGTTAGCTTCAAATCCAAGCGAAACACATGATTTAGCTTCAAATACTTGTGATATACATGATATAGCTTCAAATGCAGGCGGAAAAAACGAGTTAGCTTCAAGTCCATGCGCAGTAGAAGGCTTAGCTTCAAATCCATGGGAAACAAATGGTTTAGTTACAAATACTTGTGATATACATTACTTAGCTACAACTGCATGCGAAACAAACGAGTTAGCTTCGGATCCATGCGATGTAGAAGGTTCAGCTTCAAATCCATGCGACACATATGATTTAGCTTCAAATACTTGCGATATAAGTGATATAGCTTCAAGAGCTGGAGGAACAAACGAGGTAGCTTCAATTCCATGTGAAACAAATGATTTAGCTTCAAATCAATGCGAAGTAGAAGGCTTAGCTTCAAATCCATGCGAAACAAATGGTTTGGCTTAAAATACTTGTGATATACATGAATCAGCTTCAACTGCATGAGAAACAAACGAGTTAGATTCAAATCCAAGCGAAACACATGATTTAGCTTCATATCAATGCGTGGTTGAAGGCTTAGCTTCAACTCCATGCAAAATAAATGAGTAACTTTCAAATACTTGCGATGTAAAAGATATAGCTTCAAATGCTGGTCAAACAAACGATTTGCAAAGCACGTTATTTAGCTTCAAATTCATGCGAATCAAATGATTTATCTACAAATATTTGCGATATAAATGATATAGCTTTAAATACAGGCGAAACATACGAGATAGCTTCAAATCCATGCGACACACGATTTAGCGTCAAATCAATGCGAAGTAGAAGACTTAGCTTCAAATCCATGCAAAACACATGATTAAGCTTCAAATCCATGGGCAACACATAATTTAGGTTCATTGTCATGGTAAACACATGACTTAGCTTCACATACATGCGAAACATATGGTTTAGCTTCAAATACTTGCGATATACATTATTAAGCTACAACTGCATGCGAAACGAACGAGTTAGATTCAAATCCATGCGAAACACATGATTTAGCTTCAAATCAATGCGATGTAGAAGGTTTAGCTTCAAATCCTTACGATACCCAAGATTTAACTTCAAATCAATGCGATGTAGAAGGTTCAGCTTCAAATCCATGCGACACATATGATTTAGCTTCGAATACTTGCGATATAAATGAAGTAGGTTCAAAAGCAGGAAAAAAAACGAGTTAGCTTCAAATCCATGCGAAACACATGATTTATCTTCAAATCAATGCGATGTAAAAGGTTTAGCTTCAAATCTGCGCGAAACAAATGATTTAGCTTCAAATACTTGCGATATAAGGGATATAGCTTCAGATGCAGACGAAACGAACGAGTTAGCTTCAAATCCATACGAAACACATGAGTTAGCTTCAAATCAATACGAAGTAGAAGGCTTAGTTTCAAATTCATGCGAAACGAAAGATTTAGCTTCTAATCCATGCGAAACAAATGGTTTAGCTTCAAATACTTGTGATATACGTTATTTAGATTTAACTGCATGGGCAACGAACCAGTTAGCTTCAAATCCATGCGAAACACACGATTTAGCTTCAAATCAATACGAAGTAGAAGGCTTAGCTTCAAATTCATGCGAGACAAAAGATTTAGCTTCAAATACATGCGAAACAAATGGTTTAGCTTCAAATACTTGTGATATACGTTATTTAGATTTAACTGCATGGGCAATGAACTAGTTAGCTTCAAATCCATGCGAAACACACGATTTAGCTTCAAATCAATACGAAGTAGAAGGTTTAGCTTCAAATCCATGCTAAGCAAATGATTTAGCTTCAAACACTTGGGGTATAAGTGATATAGTTTCAAATGCAGACTAATCAAACGAGTTAGCTTGATATCCATGCGAAACACACGACTTAGCTGCAAATCAATGAGATGTAGAAGGTTTAGCTTCAAATCCATGCGATACACAAGATTTAGCCTCAAATCAATGCGATGTAGAAGGTTCAGCTTCAAATCCATGCGACACATATGATTTAGCTTCAAATACTTGCGATATAAGTGATATAGCTTCAAAAGCTGGAGGAACAAACGAGGTAGCTTCAATTCAATGCAAAATAAATTATTTAGCTTCAAATCAATGCGAAATAGAAGGCTTAGCTTCAAATCCATGCGAAACAGATGGTTTAGTTACAAATACTTGTGATATACATTATTTAGCTACAACTGCATGCTTAACAAACGAGTTAGCTTCAAATCCAAGCAAAACACATAATTTAGCTTCAAATCAATGCGATGTAGAAGGTTTAGCTTCAAGTCCATGCGAAACAAATGATTCAGCTTCCAACACTTGGGATATAGGTGATATAGATTCAACTGCATGCGAGACAAATGAGTTACATTCAAATCCAAGCAAAACACATAATTTAGTTTCAAATAAATGCGATGTAGAACGTTTAGCTTCAAATCCAAGCGAAACACATTATTTAGCTCCAAATACTTGCGATATAAGTGATATAGCTTCAAAAGCTGGAGGAACTAACGAGGTAGCTTCAATTCCATGTGAAACAAATGATGTAGCTTCAAATCTATGCGAAGTAGAAGGTTTAGCTTCAAATCCATGCGAAACAAGTGGTTTAGCTGCAATTACTTGTGATATGCATTATTTAGCTACAACTGCATGCGAAACAAACGAGATAGCTTCAAATCCATGCGAAACACATGATTCAGCTTCAAATCAATGCGATGTAGAAGGTTTAGCTTCAAATCCATGCGAAACACATGATTCAGATGCAAATCAATGCGACGTAGAAGGCTTAGCTCCAAATCCATGCGAAACGAATGATTTAGTTTCAAATACTTACGAATATAAGGGATACTGCTTCAAATGCATGCGAAACAAACGAGAAAGCTTAAAATACTTGCGATATAAATGAAACAGCTTCAAATGCAGACAAAAAGAAACGAGTTGATTCAAATCCATGCGAAACACATGATTCAGATGCAAATCAATGCGACGTAGAAGGCTTAGCTCCAAATCAATGCGAAACGAATGATTTAGTTTCAAATACTTGCGAATATAAGGGATACTGCTTCAAATGCATGCGAAACAAACGAGAAAGCTTAAAATACTTGCGATATAAATGAAACAGCTTCAAATGCAGACAAAAAAAACGAGTTGATTCAAATCCATGCGAAACACATGATTTAGATGCAAATCAATGCGACGTAGAAGGCTTAAATCCAAATCCATGCGAAACGAATGATTTAGCTTAAAATACTTGCGAATATAAGGGATACAGCTTCAAATGCATGCGAAACAAACGAGTTAGCTTCAAATCCATGCGAAACGCATGATTTAGATGCAAATCAATGCGACGTAGAAGGCTTATATTCAAATCCATGCGATACAAATCGTTTAGCTTCAAATACTTGTGATATACATGATTTAGCTTCAGCTGCATTCGAAACAGACGAATTAGCTTCTAATCCACGCGAAATACATTATTTAGCTTTAAAACAGTGCGAATTAGAAGGCTTAGCTTCAAGTCCATGCGAAACGAATGATTTAGCTTCAAATACTTGCGATATAAGTGATATAGTTTCAAATGCAGGCGAAACGAACGAGTTAGCTGGAAATCGATGCGAAACACATGATTCAGCTGCAAATCAATGCGATGTAGAAGGTTTAGCTTCAAATCCATGCCAAACACATGATTTAGCTTCAAATCCATGGGATGTAGAAGGTTTAGCTTCAAATCCATGCGAAACACATTATTTAGGTGCAAATCAGTGCGAAGTAGAAGGCTCAGGTTCAAAGCCATGCGATTCAAATGGTTCATCTTCAAATACTTGTGAAAGACATGATTTAGCTTCAACTGCATGCGAAACAAACGAGTTACCTTCAAATCCATGTGAAACACATGATTTAGCTTCAAATCAATGCGATGTAGAAGGTTAGCTTCAAATCCAAGCGAAACACATGATTTAGCTTCAAATACTTGTGATACACATGATATAGCTTCAAATGCAGGCGGAAAAAACGAGTTAGCTTCAAGTCCATGCGCAGTAGAAGGCTTAGCTTCAAATACATGCAAAACACGTGATTTAGGATCCAATCAATGCGAAGTAGAAGGCTTACCTTCAACTCCATGCGGAACAAATGGTTATGCTTCAAATACTTGTGATATAAGTGATATATATTCAACTTCAGGCGAAACAAACGAGATAGCTTCGAATCCATGCAAAACACATGATTTAGCATCAAATCAATGCGATGTAGAAGGTTTAGCTTCAAATACATGAGAAACAAAAGATTTAGCTTCAGATACTTACGATATAAGTGATATAGCATCAAATGCAGATGAAACAAACGAGCTAGCTTCAACTCCATACGAAACACATGATTTAGCTTCAACTCAATGCGAAGTAGAAGGATTAGCTTCAAATTCATGCGACACAATTGCTTTAGCACAGGAACTTGCGGTATAAGTGATATTGCTTCAAATGCAGGGGAAACAAACGAGTTAGCTTCAAATCCATGCAAAACACACGATTTAGCTTCAATTCAATGCCAAGTAGAAGGCTTAGCTTCAAATCCATGCGCATCAATTGTTTAGCTGCAAATACTTGTGATATACATGATTTAGTTTCAACTGCATGCGAAACAAACGAGTTAGCTTCAAATCCATTCGAAACACAATATTTAGCGTCAAATCAATGCGAAGTAGAAGGCAGAGCTTCAAATCCATGCGATACAAATGGTTTAGCTTCAAATACTTGTGATATACATGATTTAGCTTCAACTGCATTCGAAGCAAACGAGTTAGCTCCAAATCCACGCGAAACACATGATTTTCTTCAAATCAGTGCGAAGTAGAAGGCTTAGTTTCAAATCCATGCGAATCCATGCTTCAAATACTTGTGAAATGCATGATTTAGCTTCAACTGCATGCGAAACAACGAGTTACCTTCAAATCCACGCGAAACACATAATTTAGCTTCAAATCAATGCGAAGTAGCAGGTTTAACTTCAAATCCATGCGAAACAAATGATTTAGCTTTAAATCCATGGGATGTAGAAGGTTTAGCTTCAAATCCATGCGAAACACATTATTTAGGTGCAAATCAGTGCGAAGTAGAAGGCTCAGGTTCAAAGCCATGCGATTCAAATGGTTCATCTTCAAATACTTGTGAAAGACATGATTTAGCTTCAACTGCATGCGAAACAAACGAGGTACCTTCAAATCCACGTGTGACATATGATTTTGCTTCAGATCAATGCGATGTAGAAGGTTATCTTCAAATCCAAGCGAAACACATGATTTAGCTTCAAATACTTGTGATATACATGATATAGCTTCAAATGCAGGCGGAAAAATCAAGTTAGCTTCAAGTCCATGCGCAGTAGAAGGCTTAGCTTCAAATCCGTGCGAAACAAATGGTTTAGTTACAAATACTTGTGATATACATTATTTAGCTACAACTGCATGCGAAACAAACGAGTTAGCTTCAAATCCATGCGAAACAAATGATTTAGCTTCAAATCAATGCGATGTAGAAGGTTTAGCTTCAAGTCCATGCGATGCACATGATTTAGCTTCAAATCAATGCGATGTAGTAGGTTCAGCTTCAAATCCATGCGATATAAGTGATATAGCTTCAAAAGCAGGACAAACAAACGAGATAGCTTCAAATCCATGCGAAACACATGATTCAGCTTCAAATCAATGCGAAGTAGAAGGCTTAGCTTCAAATCCATGCCAAACACATGATTTAGCTTTAAATCCATGGGATGTAGAAGGTTTAGCTTCAAATCCATGCGAAACACATTATTTAGGTGCAAATCAGTGCGAAGTAGAAGGCTCAGCTTCAAAGCCATGCGATTCAAATGGTTCATCTTCAAATACTTGTGAAAGACATGATTTAGCTTCAACTGCATGCGAAACAAACGAGTTACCTTCAAATCCATGTGAAACACATGATTTAGCTTCAAATCAATGCGATGTAGATGGTTTAGCTTCAAATCCATGCGAAACAAATGATTGAGCTTCCAACACTTGGGATATAGGTGATATAGCTTCAACTGCATGCGAAAGAAATGAGTTACATTCAAATCCAAGCGAAACACATAATCTAGCTTCAAATCAATGCCATGTAGAAGGTTTAGCTTCAAATCCAAGCGAAACACGTGATTTAGCTTCAAATACTTGCGATATAAGTGATATAGTTTCAAATGCAGGCGAAACGAACAAGTTAGCTTCAAATCCATGCGAAACACATGATTCAGCTGCAAATCAATGCAATGTAGAAGGTTTAGATTCAAATCCATGCCAAACACATGATTTAGCTTCAAATCCATGGGATGTAGTAGGTTTAGCTTCAAATCCATGCGAAACACATTATTCAGGTGCAAATCAGTGCGAAGTAGAAGGCTCAGGTTCAAAGCCATGCGATTCAAATGGTTCATCTTCAAATAATTGTGAAAGACATGATTTAGCTTCAACTGCATGCGAAACAAACGAGTTACCTTCAAATCCACGAGAAACATATGATTTAGCTTCAAATCAATGCCATGTAGAAGGTTAGCTTCAAATCCAAGCGAAACACATGATTTAGCTTCAAATACTTGTGATATACATGATATAGCTTCAAATGCAGGCGGAAAAAACGAGTTAGCTTCAAGTCCATGCGCAGTAGAAGGCTTAGCTTCAAATCCATGGGAAACAAATGGTTTAGTTACAAATACTTGTGATATACATTACTTAGCTACAACTGCATGCGAAACAAACGAGTTAGCTTCGGATCCATGCGATGTAGAAGGTTCAGCTTCAAATCCATGCGACACATATGATTTAGCTTCAAATACTTGCGATATAAGTGATATAGCTTCAAGAGCTGGAGGAACAAACGAGGTAGCTTCAATTCCATGTGAAACAAATGATTTAGCTTCAAATCAATGCGAAGTAGAAGGCTTAGCTTCAAATCCATGCGAAACAAATGGTTTGGCTTAAAATACTTGTGGTATACATGAATCAGCTTCAACTGCATGAGAAACAAACGAGTTAGATTCAAATCCAAGCGAAACACTTGATTTAGCTTCATATCAATGCGTGGTTGAAGGCTTAGCTTCAACTCCATGCAAAATAAATGAGTAACTTTCAAATACTTGCGATGTAAAAGATATAGCTTCAAATGCTGGTCAAACAAACGATTTGCAAAGCACGTTATTTAGCTTCAAATTCATGCGAATCAAATGATTTATCTACAAATATTTGCGATATAAATGATATAGCTTTAAATACAGGCGAAACATACGAGATAGCTTCAAATCCATGCGACACACGATTTAGCGTCAAATCAATGCGAAGTAGAAGACTTAGCTTCAAATCCATGCAAAACACATGATTAAGCTTCAAATCCATGGGCAACACATAATTTAGGTTCATTGTCATGGTAAACACATGACTTAGCTTCACATACATGCGAAACATATGGTTTAGCTTCAAATACTTGCGATATACATTATTAAGCTACAACTGCATGCGAAACGAACGAGTTAGATTCAAATCCATGCGAAACACATGATTTAGCTTCAAATCAATGCGATGTAGAAGGTTTAGCTTCAAATCCTTACGATACCCAAGATTTAACTTCAAATCAATGCGATGTAGAAGGTTCAGCTTCAAATCCATGCGACACATATGATTTAGCTTCGAATACTTGCGATATAAATGAAGTAGGTTCAAAAGCAGGAAAAAAAACGAGTTAGCTTCAAATCCATGCGAAACACATGATTTATCTTCAAATCAATGCGATGTAAAAGGTTTAGCTTCAAATCTGCGCGAAACAAATGATTTAGCTTCAAATACTTGCGATATAAGGGATATAGCTTCAGATGCAGACGAAACGAACGAGTTAGCTTCAAATCCATACGAAACACATGAGTTAGCTTCAAATCAATACGAAGTAGAAGGCTTAGTTTCAAATTCATGCGAAACGAAAGATTTAGCTTCTAATCCATGCGAAACAAATGGTTTAGCTTCAAATACTTGTGATATACGTTATTTAGATTTAACTGCATGGGCAACGAACCAGTTAGCTTCAAATCCATGCGAAACACACGATTTAGCTTCAAATCAATACGAAGTAGAAGGCTTAGCTTCAAATTCATGCGAGACAAAAGATTTAGCTTCAAATACATGCGAAACAAATGGTTTAGCTTCAAATACTTGTGATATACGTTATTTAGATTTAACTGCATGGGCAATGAACTAGTTAGCTTCAAATCCATGCGAAACACACGATTTAGCTTCAAATCAATACGAAGTAGAAGGTTTAGCTTCAAATCCATGCTAAGCAAATGATTTAGCTTCAAACACTTGGGGTATAAGTGATATAGTTTCAAATGCAGACTAATCAAACGAGTTAGCTTGATATCCATGCGAAACACACGACTTAGCTGCAAATCAATGAGATGTAGAAGGTTTAGCTTCAAATCCATGCGATACACAAGATTTAGCCTCAAATCAATGCGATGTAGAAGGTTCAGCTTCAAATCCATGCGACACATATGATTTAGCTTCAAATACTTGCGATATAAGTGATATAGCTTCAAAAGCTGGAGGAACAAACGAGGTAGCTTCAATTCAATGCAAAATAAATTATTTAGCTTCAAATCAATGCGAAATAGAAGGCTTAGCTTCAAATCCATGCGAAACAGATGGTTTAGTTACAAATACTTGTGATATACATTATTTAGCTACAACTGCATGCTTAACAAACGAGTTAGCTTCAAATCCAAGCAAAACACATAATTTAGCTTCAAATCAATGCGATGTAGAAGGTTTAGCTTCAAGTCCATGCGAAACAAATGATTCAGCTTCCAACACTTGGGATATAGGTGATATAGATTCAACTGCATGCGAGACAAATGAGTTACATTCAAATCCAAGCAAAACACATAATTTAGTTTCAAATAAATGCGATGTAGAACGTTTAGCTTCAAATCCAAGCGAAACACATTATTTAGCTCCAAATACTTGCGATATAAGTGATATAGCTTCAAAAGCTGGAGGAACTAACGAGGTAGCTTCAATTCCATGTGAAACAAATGATGTAGCTTCAAATCTATGCGAAGTAGAAGGTTTAGCTTCAAATCCATGCGAAACAAGTGGTTTAGCTGCAATTACTTGTGATATGCATTATTTAGCTACAACTGCATGCGAAACAAACGAGATAGCTTCAAATCCATGCGAAACACATGATTCAGCTTCAAATCAATGCGATGTAGAAGGTTTAGCTTCAAATCCATGCGAAACACATGATTCAGATGCAAATCAATGCGACGTAGAAGGCTTAGCTCCAAATCCATGCGAAACGAATGATTTAGTTTCAAATACTTGCGAATATAAGGGATACTGCTTCAAATGCATGCGAAACAAACGAGAAAGCTTAAAATACTTGCGATATAAATGAAACAGCTTCAAATGCAGACAAAAAGAAACGAGTTGATTCAAATCCATGCGAAACACATGATTCAGATGCAAATCAATGCGACGTAGAAGGCTTAGCTCCAAATCCATGCGAAACGAATGATTTAGTTTCAAATACTTGCGAATATAAGGGATACTGCTTCAAATGCATGCGAAACAAACGAGAAAGCTTAAAATACTTGCGATATAAATGAAACAGCTTCAAATGCAGACAAAAAAAACGAGTTGATTCAAATCCATGCGAAACACATGATTTAGATGCAAATCAATGCGACGTAGAAGGCTTAAATCCAAATCCATGCGAAACGAATGATTTAGCTTAAAATACTTGCGAATATAAGGGATACAGCTTCAAATGCATGCGAAACAAACGAGTTAGCTTCAAATCCATGCGAAACGCATGATTTAGATGCAAATCAATGCGACGTAGAAGGCTTATATTCAAATCCATGCGATACAAATCGTTTAGCTTCAAATACTTGTGATATACATGATTTAGCTTCAGCTGCATTCGAAACAGACGAATTAGCTTCTAATCCACGCGAAATACATTATTTAGCTTTAAAACAGTGCGAATTAGAAGGCTTAGCTTCAAGTCCATGCGAAACGAATGATTTAGCTTCAAATACTTGCGATATAAGTGATATAGTTTCAAATGCAGGCGAAACGAACGAGTTAGCTGGAAATCGATGCGAAACACATGATTCAGCTGCAAATCAATGCGATGTAGAAGGTTTAGCTTCAAATCCATGCCAAACACATGATTTAGCTTCAAATCCATGGGATGTAGAAGGTTTAGCTTCAAATCCATGCGAAACACATTATTTAGGTGCAAATCAGTGCGAAGTAGAAGGCTCAGGTTCAAAGCCATGCGATTCAAATGGTTCATCTTCAAATACTTGTGAAAGACATGATTTAGCTTCAACTGCATGCGAAACAAACGAGTTACCTTCAAATCCATGTGAAACACATGATTTAGCTTCAAATCAATGCGATGTAGAAGGTTAGCTTCAAATCCAAGCGAAACACATGATTTAGCTTCAAATACTTGTGATATACATGATATAGCTTCAAATGCAGGCGGAAAAAACGAGTTAGCTTCAAGTCCATGCGCAGTAGAAGGCTTAGCTTCAAATACATGCAAAACACGTGATTTAGGATCCAATCAATGCGAAGTAGAAGGCTTACCTTCAACTCCATGCGGAACAAATGGTTATGCTTCAAATACTTGTGATATAAGTGATATATATTCAACTTCAGGCGAAACAAACGAGATAGCTTCGAATCCATGCAAAACACATGATTTAGCATCAAATCAATGCGATGTAGAAGGTTTAGCTTCAAATACATGAGAAACAAAAGATTTAGCTTCAGATACTTACGATATAAGTGATATAGCATCAAATGCAGATGAAACAAACGAGCTAGCTTCAACTCCATACGAAACACATGATTTAGCTTCAACTCAATGCGAAGTAGAAGGATTAGCTTCAAATACATGCGACACAATTGCTTTAGCACAGGAACTTGCGGTATAAGTGATATTGCTTCAAATGCAGGGGAAACAAACGAGTTAGCTTCAAATCCATGCAAAACACACGATTTAGCTTCAATTCAATGCAAGTAGAAGGCTTAGCTTCAAATCCATGCGCATCAATTGTTTAGCTGCAAATACTTGTGATATACATGATTTAGTTTCAACTGCATGCGAAACAAACGAGTTAGCTTCAAATCCATTCGAAACACAATATTTAGCGTCAAATCAATGCGAAGTAGAAGGCAGAGCTTCAAATCCATGCGATACAAATGGTTTAGCTTCAAATACTTGTGATATACATGATTTAGCTTCAACTGCATTCGAAGCAAACGAGTTAGCTCCAAATCCACGCGAAACACATGATTTTCTTCAAATCAGTGCGAAGTAGAAGGCTTAGTTTCAAATCCATGCGAATCCATGCTTCAAATACTTGTGAAATGCATGATTTAGCTTCAACTGCATGCGAAACAACGAGTTACCTTCAAATCCACGCGAAACACATAATTTAGCTTCAAATCAATGCGAAGTAGCAGGTTTAACTTCAAATCCATGCGAAACAAATGATTTAGCTTTAAATCCATGGGATGTAGAAGGTTTAGCTTCAAATCCATGCGAAACACATTATTTAGGTGCAAATCAGTGCGAAGTAGAAGGCTCAGGTTCAAAGCCATGCGATTCAAATGGTTCATCTTCAAATACTTGTGAAAGACATGATTTAGCTTCAACTGCATGCGAAACAAACGAGGTACCTTCAAATCCACGTGTGACATATGATTTTGCTTCAGATCAATGCGATGTAGAAGGTTATCTTCAAATCCAAGCGAAACACATGATTTAGCTTCAAATACTTGTGATATACATGATATAGCTTCAAATGCAGGCGGAAAAATCAAGTTAGCTTCAAGTCCATGCGCAGTAGAAGGCTTAGCTTCAAATCCGTGCGAAACAAATGGTTTAGTTACAAATACTTGTGATATACATTATTTAGCTACAACTGCATGCGAAACAAACGAGTTAGCTTCAAATCCATGCGAAACAAATGATTTAGCTTCAAATCAATGCGATGTAGAAGGTTTAGCTTCAAGTCCATGCGATGCACATGATTTAGCTTCAAATCAATGCGATGTAGTAGGTTCAGCTTCAAATCCATGCGATATAAGTGATATAGCTTCAAAAGCAGGACAAACAAACGAGATAGCTTCAAATCCATGCGAAACACATGATTCAGCTTCAAATCAATGCGAAGTAGAAGGCTTAGCTTCAAATCCATGCCAAACACATGATTTAGCTTTAAATCCATGGGATGTAGAAGGTTTAGCTTCAAATCCATGCGAAACACATTATTTAGGTGCAAATCAGTGCGAAGTAGAAGGCTCAGCTTCAAAGCCATGCGATTCAAATGGTTCATCTTCAAATACTTGTGAAAGACATGATTTAGCTTCAACTGCATGCGAAACAAACGAGTTACCTTCAAATCCATGTGAAACACATGATTTAGCTTCAAATCAATGCGATGTAGATGGTTTAGCTTCAAATCCATGCGAAACAAATGATTGAGCTTCCAACACTTGGGATATAGGTGATATAGCTTCAACTGCATGCGAAAGAAATGAGTTACATTCAAATCCAAGCGAAACACATAATCTAGCTTCAAATCAATGCCATGTAGAAGGTTTAGCTTCAAATCCAAGCGAAACACGTGATTTAGCTTCAAATACTTGCGATATAAGTGATATAGTTTCAAATGCAGGCGAAACGAACAAGTTAGCTTCAAATCCATGCGAAACACATGATTCAGCTGCAAATCAATGCAATGTAGAAGGTTTAGATTCAAATCCATGCCAAACACATGATTTAGCTTCAAATCCATGGGATGTAGTAGGTTTAGCTTCAAATCCATGCGAAACACATTATTCAGGTGCAAATCAGTGCGAAGTAGAAGGCTCAGGTTCAAAGCCATGCGATTCAAATAGTTCATCTTCAAATACTTGTGAAAGACATGATTTAGCTTCAATTGCATGCGAAACAAACGAGTTATCTTCAAATGCATGCGAAACAAACGAGTTATCTTCAAATCCACGCGAAACACATGATTTAGCTTCAAATCAATGCGATGTAGAAGGTTTAGCTTCAAATCCATGCGACACATGTGACTCAGCTACAAATACTTGCGATATAAGTGATCTAGCTTCAAATACAGGCGAAACGAACGAGTTAGCTTCAAATCCATGCCAAACACATGATTCAGCTGCAAATCTATGCGATGTAGAAGGTTTAGCTTCAAATCCAAACCAAACACATGATTTAGATTCAAATCCATGGGATGTAGAAGGTTTAGCTTCAAATCCATGCGAAACACATTATTTAGGTGTACATCAGTGCGAAGTAGAAGGCTCAGGTTCAAAGCCATGCGATTCAAATGGTTCATCTTCAAATAGTTGTGAAACACATGATTTAGCTTCAACTGCATGCGAAACAAACGAGTTACCTTCAAATCCACGAGAAACATATGATTTAGCTCCAAATCAATGCGATGTAGAAGGTTAGCTTCAAATCCAAGCGAAACACATGATTTAGCTTCAAATACTTGTGATATACATGATATAGCTTCAAATGCAGGCGGAAAAAACGAGTTAGCTTCAAGTCCATGCGCAGTAGAAGGCTTAGCTTCAAATCCATGCGAAACAAATGGTTTAGTTACAAATACTTGTGATATACATTATTTAGCAACAACTGCATGCGAAACAAACGAGTTAGCTTCAAATCCATGCGAAACACATGATTTAGCTTCAAATCAATGCGATGTAGAAGGTTTAGCTTCAAGTTCATGCGATACACATGATTTAGCTTCAAATCAATGCGATGTAGTAGGTTCAGCTTCAAATCCATGCGATATAAGTGATATAGCTTCAAAAGCAGGAGGAACAAACGAGGTAGCTTCAATTCCATGCCAAACACATGATTTAGCTTCAAATCCGTGGGATGTAGAAGGTTTAGCTTCAAATCCATGCGAAACACATTATTTAGGTGCAAATCAGTGCGAAGTAGAAGGCTCAGGTTCAAAGCCATGCGATTCAAATGGTGCATCTTCAAATACTTGTGAAAGACATGATTTAGCTTCAACTGCATGCGAAACAAACGAGTTATCTTCAAATCCACGCGAAACACATGATTTAGCTTCAAATCAAAGCGATGTAGAAGGTTTAGCTTCAAATCCATGCGACACATATGACTCAGCTTCAAATACTTGCGATATAAGTGATCTAGCTTCAAATACAGGCGAAACGAACGAGTTAGCTTCAAATCCATGCGAAACACATGATTTAGCTTCAAATCAATGCGATGTAGATGGTTTAGCTTCAAATCCATGCGAAACAAATGATTGAGCTTCCAACACTTGGGATATAGGTGATATAGCTTCAACTGCATGCGAAAGAAATGAGTTACATTCAAATCCAAGCGAAACACATAATTTAGCTTCAAATCAATGCGATGTAGAAGGTTTAGCTTCAAATCCAAGCGAAACTCATGATTCAGCTTCAAATACTTCCGATATAAGTGATCTAGCTACAAATACAAGCGAAACGAACGAGTTAGCTTCAAATCCATGCCAAACACATGATTCAGCTGCAAATCATTGCGATGTAGAAGGTTTAGCTTCAAATCCAAACCAGACACATGATTTAGCTTCAAATCCATGAGATGTAGAAGGTTTAGCTTCAAATCCATGCGAAACACATTATTTAGGTGTAAATCAGTGCGAAGTAGAAGGCTCAGGTTCAAAGCCATGCGATTCAAATGGTTCATCTTCAAATAGTTGTGAAAGACATGATTTAGCTTCAACTGCATGCGAAACAAACGAATTACCTTCAAATCCACGAGAAACATATGATTTAGCTTCAAATCAATGCGATGTAGAAGGTTAGCATCAAATCCAAGCGAAACACATGATTTAGCTTCAAATACTTGTGATATACATGATATAGCTTCAAATGCAGGCGGAAAAAACGAATTAGCTTCAAGTCCATGCGCAGTAGAAGGCTTAGCTTCAAATCCATGCGAAACACATTATTTAGGTGCAAATCAGTGCGAAGTAGAAGGCTCAGGTTCAAAGCCATGCGATTCAAATGGTTCATCTTCAAATACTTGTGAAAGACATGATTTAGCTTCAACTGCATGCGAAACAAACGAGTTACCTTCAAATCCATGTGAAACACATGATTTAGCTTCAAATCAATGCGATGTAGATGGTTTAGCTTCAAATCCATGCGAAACAAATGATTGAGCTTCCAACACTTGGGATATAGGTGATATAGCTTCAACTGCATGCGAAAGAAATGAGTTACATTCAAATCCAAGCGAAACACATAATCTAGCTTCAAATCAATGCCATGTAGAAGGTTTAGCTTCAAATCCAAGCGAAACACGTGATTTAGCTTCAAATACTTGCGATATAAGTGATATAGTTTCAAATGCAGGCGAAACGAACAAGTTAGCTTCAAATCCATGCGAAACACATGATTCAGCTGCAAATCAATGCAATGTAGAAGGTTTAGATTCAAATCCATGCCAAACACATGATTTAGCTTCAAATCCATGGGATGTAGAAGGTTTAGCTTCAAATCCATGCGACACACATTATTTAGGTGTAAATCAGTGCGAAGTAGAAGGCTCAGGTTCAAAGCCATGCAATTCAAATGGTTCATCTTCAAATAGTTGTGAAAGACATGATTTAGATTCAACTGCATGCGAAACAAACGAGTTACCTTCAAATCCACGAGAAACATATGATTTAGCTTCAGATCAATGCGATGTAGAAGGTTAGCTTCAAATCCATGCGATATAAGTGATATAGCTTCAAAAGCAGGAGGAACAAACGAGGTAGCTTCAATTCCATGCGAAACACATGATTCAGCTGCAAATCAATGCAATGTAGAAGGTTTAGCTTCAAATCCATACGATACACAAGATTTAACTTCAAATCAATGCGATGTAGAAGGTTTAGCTTCAAGTCCATGCGAAACAAATGATTGAGCTTCCAACACTTGGGATGTAGGTGATATAGCTTCAACTGCATGCGAAACAAATGAGTTACATTCAAATCCAAGCAAAACACATAATTTAGCTTCAAATCAATGCGATGTAGAAGGTTTAGCTTCAAATCCAAGCGAAACACATGATTTAGCTCCAAATACTTCCGATATAAGTGAAATAGTTTCAAATGCAGGCGAAACGAACGAGTTAGCTTAAAATCCATACCAAACACATGACTCTGCTGCAAATCAATGCGATGTAGAAGGTTTAGCTTCAAATCCATGCCAAACACATGATTTAGCTTCAAATCCATGGGATGTAGTAGGTTTAGCTTCAAATCCATGCGAAACACATTATTCAGGTGCAAATCAGTGCGAAGTAGAAGGCTCAGGTTCAAAGCCATGCGATTCAAATAGTTCATCTTCAAATACTTGTGAAAGACATGATTTAGCTTCAATTGCATGCGAAACAAACGAGTTATCTTCAAATGCATGCGAAACAAACGAGTTATCTTCAAATCCACGCGAAACACATGATTTAGCTTCAAATCAATGCGATGTAGAAGGTTTAGCTTCAAATCCATGCGACACATGTGACTCAGCTACAAATACTTGCGATATAAGTGATCTAGCTTCAAATACAGGCGAAACGAACGAGTTAGCTTCAAATCCATGCCAAACACATGATTCAGCTGCAAATCTATGCGATGTAGAAGGTTTAGCTTCAAATCCAAACCAAACACATGATTTAGATTCAAATCCATGGGATGTAGAAGGTTTAGCTTCAAATCCATGCGAAACACATTATTTAGGTGTACATCAGTGCGAAGTAGAAGGCTCAGGTTCAAAGCCATGCGATTCAAATGGTTCATCTTCAAATAGTTGTGAAACACATGATTTAGCTTCAACTGCATGCGAAACAAACGAGTTACCTTCAAATCCACGAGAAACATATGATTTAGCTCCAAATCAATGCGATGTAGAAGGTTAGCTTCAAATCCAAGCGAAACACATGATTTAGCTTCAAATACTTGTGATATACATGATATAGCTTCAAATGCAGGCGGAAAAAACGAGTTAGCTTCAAGTCCATGCGCAGTAGAAGGCTTAGCTTGAAATCCATGCGAAACAAATGGTTTAGTTACCAATACTTGTGATATACATTATTTAGCAACAACTGCATGCGAAACAAACGAGTTAGCTTCAAATCCATGCGAAACACATGATTTAGCTTCAAATCAATGCGATGTAGAAGGTTTAGCTTCAAGTTCATGCGTAACACATGATTTAGCTTCAAATCAATGCGATGTAGTAGGTTCAGCTTCAAATCCATGCGATATAAGTGATATAGCTTCAAAAGCAGGAGGAACAAACGAGGTAGCTTCAATTCCATGCCAAACACATGATTTAGCTTCAAATCCGTGGGATGTAGAAGGTTTAGCTTCAAATCCATGCGAAACACATTATTTAGGTGCAAATCAGTGCGAAGTAGAAGGCTCAGGTTCAAAGCCATGCGATTCAAATGGTTCATCTTCAAATTCTTGTGAAAGACATGATTTAGCTTCAACTGCATGCGAAACAAACGAGTTATCTTCAAATCCACGCGAAACACATGATTTAGCTTCAAATCAAAGCGATGTAGAAGGTTTAGCTTCAAATCCATGCGACACATATGACTCAGCTTCAAATTCTTGCGATATAAGTGATCTAGCTTCAAATACAGGCGAAACGAACGAGTTAGCTTCAAATCCATGCGAAACACATGATTTAGCTGCAAATCAATGCGATGTAGGAGGTTTATCTTCAAATCCATGCGATACACTAGATTTAGCTTCAAATCAAAGCGATGTAGTAGGTTCAGCTTCAAATCCATGCGATAAAAGTGATATAGCTTCAAAAGCAGGGCGAACAAACGAGGTAGCTACAATTCCATGCGATCAAATGATTTAGCTTCAAATCAATGCGAAGTTGAAGGTTTAACTTCAAATCCATGCGAAACAAATGGTTTAGCTACAAATACTTGCGATATACATTATTAAGCTACAACTGCATGCGAAACGAACGAGTTAGATTCAAATCCATGCGAAACACATGATTTAGTTTCATATCAATTCGAAGTAGAAAGCTTAGCTTCAAATCCATGCGACACAACTGATTGAGCATCAAATACTTGCGATATAAATGATATAGCTTCAAATGCAGGCGACAAAAACAAGTTAGCTTCATATCCATGCGAAACACATGATTTAGCTTCAAATCCAAGCGAAACACATGATTTATCTTCAAATCAATGCGATGTAAAAGGTTTAGCTTCAAATCCATGCGACACATCTGACTCAGCTTCAAATACTTGCGATATAAGTGATCTAGCTTCAAATACAGGCGAAATGAACGAGTTAGCTTCAAATCTATGCGAAACACATGCTTTAGCTGCAAATCAATGCGATGTAGGAGGTTTAGCTTCAAATCCATGCGATACATTGGATTTAGCTTCAAATCAAAGCGATGTAGTAGGTTCAGCTTCAAATCCATGCGATAAAAGTGATATAGCTTCAAAAGCAGGAGGAACAAACGAGGTAGCTTCAATTCCATGTGAAACAAATGATTTAGCTTCAAATCAATGCGAAGTAGAAGGCTTAGTTTCAAATCCATGCGAAACAAATGGTTTAGCTACAAATACTTGCGATATACATTATTAAGCAACAACTGCATGCGAAACGAACGAGTTAGATTCAAATCCATGCGAAACACATGATTTATCTTCAAATCAATGCGATACAGAAGGTTTAGCTTCAAATCCATACGATACCCAAGATTTAACTTCAAATCAATGCGATGTAGAAGGTTCAGCTTCAAATCCATGCGACACATATGATTTAGCTTCAAATACTTGCGATATAAATGAAGTAGGTTCAAAAGCAGGAAAAAAAAACGAGTTAGCTTCAAATCCATGCGAAACACATGATTTAGCTTCATATCAATTCGAAGTAGAAATCTTGGCTTCAAATCCATGCGACACAACTGATTGAGCATCAAAATACTTGCGATATAAATGATATAGCTTCAAATGCAGGCGACACAAAGGAGTTAGCTTCATATCCATGCGAAACACATGATTTAGCTTCAAATCCAAGCGAAACACATGATTTATCTTCAAATCAATGCGATGTAAAAGGTTTAGCTTCAAATCTGCGCGAAACAAATGATTTAGATTCAAATACCTTGCGATATAAGTGATCTAGCTTCAAATACAGGCGAAACGAACGAGTTAGCTTCCAAATCCATGCCAAACACATGATTTAAGCTTCAAATCCATGGGATGTAGAAGGTTTAGCTTCAAAATCCATGCGAAACACATTATTTAGGTGCAAATCAGTGCGAAGTAGAGGCTCAGGTTCAAAGCCATGCGATTCAAATGGTTCATCTTCAAATCACTTGTGAAAGACATGATTTAGCTTCAACTGCATGCGAACAAACGAGGTACCTTCAAATACACGTGTGACATATGATTTTGCTTCAGATCAATGCGATGTAGAAGGTTATCTTTCAAATCCAAGCGAAACACATGATTTTAGCTTCAAATACTTGTGATATACATGATATAGCTTCAAATGCAGGCGGAAAAATCAAGTTAGCTTCAAGTCCATGCGCAGTAGAAGGCTTAGCTTCAAATCCGTGCGAAACAAATGGTTTAGTTACAAATACTTGTGATATACATTATTTAGCTACAACTGCATGCGAAACAAACGAGTTAGCTTCAAATCCATGCGAAACAAATGATTTAGCTTCAAATCAATGCGATGTAGAAGGTTTAAGCTTCAAGTCCATGCGATGCACATGATTTAGCTTCAAATCAATGCGATGTAGTAGGTTCAGCTTCAAATCCATGCGATATAAGTGATATAGCTTCAAAAGCAGGACAAACAAACGAGATAGCTTCAAATCCATGCGAAACACATGATTCAGCTTCAAATCAATGCGAAGTAGAAGGCTTAGCTTCAAATCCATGCCAAACACATGATTTAGCTTTAAATCCATGGGATGTAGAAGTTTAGCTTCAAATCCATGCGAAACACATTATTTAGGTGCAAATCAGTGCGAAGTAGAAGGCTCAGCTTCAAAGCCATGCGATTCAAATGGTCATCTTCAAATACTTGTGAAAGACATGATTTAGCTTCAACTGCATGCGAAACAAACGAGTTACCTTCAAATCCATGTGAAACACATGATTTAGCTTCAAATCAATGCGATGTAGATGGTTTAGCTTCAAATCCATGCGAAACAAATGATTGAGCTTCCAACACTTGGGGATATAGGTGATATAGCTTCAACTGCATGCGAAAGAATGAGTTACATTCAAATCCAAGCGAAACAACATAATCTAGCTTCAAATCAATGCCATGTAGAAGGGTTTAGCTTCAAATCCAAGCGAAACACGTGATTTAGCTTCAAATACTTGCGATATAAGTGATATAGTTTCAAATGCAGGCGAAACGAACAAGTTAGCTTCAATCCATGCGAAACACATGATTCAGCTGCAAATCAATGCAATGTAGAAGGTTTAGATTCAAAATCCATGCCAAACACATGATTTAGCTTCAAATCCATGGGATGTAGTAGGTTTAGCTTCAAATCCATGCGAAACACATTATTCAGGTGCAAATCAGTGCGAAGTAGAAGGCTCAGGTTCAAAGCCATGCGATTCAAATAGTTCATCTTCAAATACTTGTGAAAGACATGATTTAGCTTCAATTGCATGCGAAACAAACGAGTTATCTTCAAATGCATGCGAAACAAACGAGTTATCTTCAAATCCACGCGAAACACATGATTTAGCTTCAAATCAATGCGATGTAGAAGGTTTAGCTTCAAATCCATGCGACACATGTGACTCAGCTACAAATACTTGCGATATAAGTGATCTAGCTTCAAATACAGGCGAAACGAACGAGTTAGCTTCAAATCCATGCCAAACACATGATTCAGCTGCAAATCTATGCGATGTAGAAGGTTTAGCTTCAAATCCAAACCAAACACATGATTTAGATTCAAATCCATGGGATGTAGAAGGTTTAGCTTCAAATCCATGCGAAACACATTATTTAGGTGTACATCAGTGCGAAGTAGAAAGGCTCAGGTTCAAAGCCATGCGATTCAAATGGTTCATCTTCAAATAGTTGTGAAACACATGATTTAGCTTCAACTGCATGCGAAACAAACGAGTTACCTTCAAATCCACGAGAAACATATGATTTAGCTCCAAATCAATGCGATGTAGAAGGTTAGCTTCAAATCCAAGCGAAACACATGATTTAGCTTCAAATACTTGTGATATACATGATATAGCTTCAAATGCAGGCGGAAAAAACGAGTTAGCTTCAAGTCCATGCGCAGTAGAAGGCTTAGCTTCAAATCCATGCGACTCACATGATTTAGTTTCAACTACTTGCGACATAAGTGATATAACTTCAAAAGCAGGAGGAACAAACGAGGTAGCTTCAATTCCATGCGAAACAAATGATTTAGCTTCAAATCAATGCGAAGTAGAAGGTTTAGCTTCAAATCCGTGCGAAACAAGTGCTTTAGCTACAATTACGTGTGATATACATTATTTAGCGACAACTGCATGCGAAACACACTGGATAGATTCAAATCCATGCGAAACACATGATTTAGCTTCAAAACAATTCGATGTAGAAGGATTAGCTTCAAATCCATGCGAAACAAATGGTTTAGCTTCAAATACTTGTGATATACGTTATTTAGATTTAACTGCATGGGCAACGAACCAGTTAGCTTCAAATCCATGCGAAACTCACGATTTAGCTTCAAATCAATACGAAGTAGAAGGTTTAGCTTCAAATTCATGCGAAAGACATGATTCTGCTTCAAATCAGTGCGTTCTAGGAGGCTTAGCATTAAAACCCATGCGAAGCAAACGAGTTAGCTTCAAATCCATGCGATAGAAATGGTTTAGCATCAAATACTTGTGATATACGTTATTTAGATTTAACTGCATGGGCAACGAACCAGTTAGCTTCAAATCCATGCGAAACACACGATTTAGCTTCAAATCAATACGAAGTAGAAGGTTTAGATTCAAATCCAAGCTAAGCAAATGATTTAGATTCAAACACTTGGGGTATAAGTGATATAGCTTCAAATGCAGACTAATCCAAACGAGTTAGCTTCAAATCCATGCGAAACACATGATTTAACTACAAATCAATGCGATGTAGAAGGTTTAGCTTCAAATCCATACGATACACAAGATTTAACTTCAAATCAATGCGATGTAGAAGGTTTAGCTTCAAGTCCAAGCGAAACAAATGATTGAGTTTCCAACACTTGGGATATAGGTGATATAGCTTCAACTGCAAGCGAAACAAATAAGTTACATTCAAATCCAAGCAAAACACATAATTTAGCTTCAAATCAATGCGATGTAGAAGGTTTAGCTTCAAATCCAAGCGAAACACATGATTTAGCTCCAAATACTTGCGATATAAGTGATATAGTTTCAAATGCAGGCGAAACGAACGAGTTAGCTTCAAATCCATACGAAACACATGATTCAGCTGCAAATCAATGCGATGTAGAAGGTTTAGCTTCAAATCCATGCCAAACACATGATTTAGCTTCAAATCCATGGGATGTAGAAGGTCTAGCTTCAAATCCATGCGAAACACATTATTTAGGTGCAAATCAGTGCGAAGTAGAAGGCTCAGGTTCAAAGCCATGCGATTCAAGTAGTTCATCTTCAAATACTTGTGAAAGACATGATTTAGCTTCAAATGCATGCGAAACAAACGAGTTATCTTCAAATCCACGCGAAACATATGATTTAGCTTCAAATCAATGCGATGTAGAAGGTTTAGCTTCAAATCCATGCGACACATATGACTCAGCTTCAAATACTTGGGATATAAGTGATCTAGCTTCAAATACAGGCGAAACGAACGAGTTAGCTTCAAATCCATGCCAAACACATTATTCAGCTGCAAATCAATGCGATGTAGAAGGTTTAGCTTCAAATCCAAACCAAACACATGATTTAGCTTCAAATCCATGGGATGTAGAAGGTTTATCTTCAAATCCATGCGAAATACATTATTTAGGTGTACATCAGTGCGAAGTAGAAGGCTCAGGTTCAAAGCCATGCGATTCAAATGGTTCATCTTCAAATAATTGTGAAAGACATGATTTAGCTTCAACTGCATGCGAAACAAACGAGTTACCTTCAAATCCACGAGAAACATATGATTTAGCTTCAAATCAATGCCATGTAGAAGGTTAGCTTCAAATCCATGGGAAACAAATGGTTTAGTTACAAATACTTGTGATATACATTACTTAGCTACAACTGCATGCGAAACAAACGAGTTAGCTTCGTATCCATGCGATGTAGAAGGTTCAGCTTCAAATCCATGCGACACATATGATTTAGCTTCAAATACTTGCGATATAAGTGATATAGCTTCAAGAGCTGGAGGAACAAACGAGGTAGCTTCAATTCCATGTGAAACAAATGATTTAGCTTCAAATCAATGCGAAGTAGAAGGCTTAGCTTCAAATCCATGCGAAACAAATGGTTTGGCTTAAAATACTTGTGATATACATGAATCAGCTTCAACTGCATGAGAAACAAACGAGTTAGATTCAAATCCAAGCGAAACACATGATTTAGCTTCATATCAATGCGTGGTTGAAGGCTTAGCTTCAACTCCATGCAAAATATATGAGTAACTTTCAAATACTTGCGATGTAAAAGATATAGCTTCAAATGCTGGTCAAACAAACGATTTGCAAAGCACGTTATTTAGCTTCAAATTCATGCGAATCAAATGATTTATCTACAAATATTTGCGATATAATTGATATAGCTTTAAATACAGGCGAAACATACGAGATAGCTTCAAATCCATGCGACACACGATTTAGCGTCAAATCAATGCGAAGTAGAAGACTTAGCTTCAAATCCATGCAAAACACATGATTAAGCTTCAAATCCATGGGCAACACATAATTTAGGTTCATTGTCATGGTAAACACATGACTTAGCTTCACATACATGCGAAACATATGGTTTAGCTTCAAATACTTGCGATATACATTATTAAGCTACAACTGCATGCGAAACGAACGAGTTAGATTCAAATCCATGCGAAACACATGATTTAGCTTCAAATCAATGCGATGTAGAAGGTTTAGCTTCAAATCCTTACGATACCCAAGATTTAACTTCAAATCAATGCGATGTAGAAGGTTCAGCTTCAAATCCATGCGACACATATGATTTAGCTTCGAATACTTGCGATATAAATGAAGTAGGTTCAAAAGCAGGAAAAAAAACGAGTTAGCTTCAAATCCATGCGAAACACATGATTTATCTTCAAATCAATGCGATGTAAAAGGTTTAGCTTCAAATCTTCGCGAAACAAATGATTTAGCTTCAAATACTTGCGATATAAGGGATATAGCTTCAGATGCAGACGAAACGAACGAGTTAGCTTCAAATCCATACGAAACACATGAGTTAGCTTCAAATCAATACGAAGTAGAAGGCTTAGTTTCAAATTCATGCGAAACGAAAGATTTAGCTTCTAATCCATGCGAAACAAATGGTTTAGCTTCAAATACTTGTGATATACGTTATTTAGATTTAACTGCATGGGCAATGAACTAGTTAGCTTCAAATCCATGCGAAACACACGATTTAGCTTCAAATCAATACGAAGTAGAAGGTTTAGCTTCAAATCCATGCTAAGCAAATGATTTAGCTTCAAACACTTGGGGTATAAGTGATATAGTTTCAAATGCAGACTAATCAAACGAGTTAGCTTGATATCCATGCGAAACACACGACTTAGCTTCAAATCAATGCGAAATAGAAGGCTTAGCTTCAAATCCATGCGAAACAGATGGTTTAGTTACAAATACTTGTGATATACATTATTTAGCTACAACTGCATGCTTAACAAACGAGTTAGCTTCAAATCCAAGCAAAACACATAATTTAGCTTCAAATCAATGCGATGTAGAAGGTTTAGCTTCAAGTCCATGCGAAACAAATGATTCAGCTTCCAACACTTGGGATATAGGTGATATAGATTCAACTGCATGCGAGACAAATGAGTTACATTCAAATCCAAGCAAAACACATAATTTAGTTTCAAATCAATGCGATGTAGAACGTTTAGCTTCAAATCCAAGCGAAACACATTATTTAGCTCCAAATACTTGCGATATAAGTGATATAGCTTCAAAAGCTGGAGGAACTAACGAGGTAGCTTCAATTCCATGTGAAACAAATGATGTAGCTTCAAATCTATGCGAAGTAGAAGGTTTAGCTTCAAATCCATGCGAAACAAGTGGTTTAGCTGCAATTACTTGTGATATGCATTATTTAGCTACAACTGCATGCGAAACAAACGAGATAGCTTCAAATCCATGCGAAACACATGATTCAGCTTCAAATCAATGCGATGTAGAAGGTTTAGCTTCAAATCCATGCGAAACACATGATTCAGATGCAAATCAATGCGACGTAGAAGGCTTAGCTCCAAATCCATGCGAAACGAATGATTTAGTTTCAAATACTTGCGAATATAAGGGATACTGCTTCAAATGCATGCGAAACAAACGAGAAAGCTTAAAATACTTGCGATATAAATGAAACAGCTTCAAATGCAGACAAAAAGAAACGAGTTGATTCAAATCCATGCGAAACACATGATTCAGATGCAAATCAATGCGACGTAGAAGGCTTAGCTCCAAATCATGCGAAACGAATGATTTAGTTTCAAATACTTGCGAATATAAGGGATACTGCTTCAAATGCATGCGAAACAAACGAGAAAAGCTTAAATACTTGCGATATAAATGAAACAGCTTCAAATGCAGACAAAAAGACGAGTTGATTCAAATCCATGCGAAAACACATGATTTAGATGCAAAATCATGCGACGTAGAAGGCTTAAATCCAAATCCATGCGAAACGAATGATTTAGCTTAAAATACTTGCGAATATAAGGGATACAGCTTCAAATGCATGCGAAACAAACGAGTTAGCTTCAAATCCATGCGAAGACGCATGATTTAGATGCAAATCAATGCGACGTAGAAGGCTTATATTCAAATCCATGCGATACAAATCGTTTAGCTTCAAATACTTGTGATATACATGATTTAGCTTCAGCTGCATTCGAAACAGACGAATTAGCTTGCTAATCCACGCGAAATACATTATTTAGCTTTAAAACAGTGCGAATTAGAAGGCTTAGCTTCAAGTCCATGCGAAACGAATGATTTAGCTTCAAATACTTGCGATATAAGTGATATAGTTTCAAATGCAGGCGAAACGAACGAGTTAGCTGCAAATCGATGCGAAACACATGATTCAGCTGCAAATCAATGCGATGCTAGAAGGTGTTAGCTTCAAATCCATGCCAAACACATGATTTAGCTTCAAATCCATGGATGTAGAAGGTTTAGCTTCAAATCCATGCGAAACACATTATTTAGGTGCAAATCAGTGCGAAGTAGAAGGCTCAGGTTCAAAGCCATGCGATTCAAATGGTTCATCTTCAAATACTTGTGAAAGACATGATTTAGCTTCAACTGCATGCGAACAAACGAGTTACCTTCAAATCCATGTGAAACACATGATTTAGCTTCAAATCAACTGCGATGTAGAAGGTTAGCTTCAAATCCAAGCGAAACACATGATTTAGCTTCAAATACTTGTGATATACATGATATAGCTTCAAATGCAGGCGGAAAAAAACGAGTTAGCTTCAAGTCCATGCGCAGTAGAAGGCTTAGCTTTCAAATACATGCAAAACACGTGATTTAGGATCCAATCAATGCGATAGTAGAAGGCTTACCTTCAACTCCATGCGGAACAAAATGGTTATGCTTCAAATACTTGTGATATAAGTGATATATATTCAACCTTCAGGCGAAACAAACGAGATAGCTTCGAATCCATGCAAAACACATGATTTAGCATCAAATCAATGCGATGTAGAAGGTTTAGCTTCAAATACATGAGAAACAAAAGATTTAGCTTCAGATACTTACGATATAAGTGATATAGCATCAATGCAGAATGAAACAAACGAGCTAGCTTCAACTCCATACGAAACACACATGATCTTAGCTTCAACCTCAATGCGAAGTAGAAGGATTAGCTTCAAATACATGCGACACAATTGCTTTAGCACAGGAACTTGCGGTATAAGTGATATTGCTTCAAATGCAGGGGAAACAAACGAGTTAGCTTCAAATCCATGCAAAACACACGATTTAGCTTCAATTCAATGCCAAGTAGAAGGCTTAGCTTCAAATCCATGCGCATTCATTGTTTAGCTGCAAATACTTGTGATATACATGATTTAGTTTCAACTGCATGCGAAACAAAGCGAGGTCTAGCTTCAAATCCATTCGAAAACACAATATTTAGCGTATCAAATCAATGCGAAGTAGAAGGCAGAGCTTCAAATCCATGCGATACAAATGGTTTAGCTTCAAATACTTGTGATATACATGATTTAGCTTCAACTGCATTCGAAGCAAACGAGTTAGCTCCAAATCCACGCGAAACACATGATTTTCTTCAAATCAGTGCGAAGTAGAAGGCTTAGTTCAAATCC